>NC_135237.1:296790560-297091560 GCF_051348905.1 Ranitomeya variabilis | reverse complement strand
ATTGACGCCTCTCCGTTATTAACCCGGCTTAATGTCACCTTACAATAGCAAGGTGACATTAACCCCTTATTACCCCATATCCCACCGCTACACGGGAGTGGGAAGAGAGGGGCTAAATGCCGGAATTGGTGCATCATACAGATGCACCATTTCCGGGGCGGCTGCGGACTGGTATTTGTAGCCGGGGGGCCAATATCCATGGCCCCTCTCTAGGCTATGAATATCAGCCCGCAGCTGTCTGCGTAGCCTTTCTGGCTATAAAATATAGAGGGACTCCACGTTATTTTTTGGGGGGTTCCTCTATTTTAATAGCCAGTAAAGGCTACGCAGACAGCTGCGGGCTGATATTCATAGCAGGCTACAAATATTGGCCCCCGGCCGTCGGCTTTCCCACACTGGCACAGAAAATTGCGCGGGAGCCCACGCCGGTTTTTTCCTTTTTTTTTAAATTAAACGCTCATTAAGGCCTCTTTCACCCTTGCGTCGGTACGGGTCTGTCACTATGCGTCAGGCCGACGTACCAACGCACATTGTGAAATTTGTGCACGACGTGGGCAGCGGATGCAGTGTTTCAATGCATCCGCTGCCCATTCTGAAGTCCGGGGAGGAGGGGCCGGAGTTTCTATGGGTAAAAAACGCATCCTGCGAGCACATTTGCAGGATCCATTTTTTTCCGCCGGATTCGTTTTTTCCGCCGGATCCTTTTTTTATTCCGCCGGATCCGTTTTTTTCCGCTGGATCCGTTTTTTTTTTCACCGGATAAGTTTTTTTCCGCCGGATACGTTTTTTTCCTCCGGATTTGTTTTTTCTCGTTGTATTAGCACTGGATGGCGCCTGATGGACACACGTTTCATCCATTTTTTGCCGGATCCGTCAAAAAAGCTGTTTCCGCCGGACGGAAAACACATACAGAGAAATGTTTTTTCTGTCTGGCGAAAAAACGCACAGCGAAGGATCTGGCAAAAAACATATGAAACTGAGATGTGACATGATGAATCCGGCCTCCAAATCCGTTTTTTTCATGCATGTTTCCATTCAAATCATGCACATTTTCCATTTATTTATTTATTTCCAAAAACCACATCAAAAACTGCATCAAAACTGCACCAAAAACTGCATTAAAAACTGTATCAAAAACCGCACCAAAAACCTGCATCAAAAAAGCACCAAAAAATGCACCAAAAACTGCATCAAAAACAGCATCAAAACAGCATCATAAACAGCATCAAAACCGTGCCAAAAACTGTTGTGAACTCTGTTTTCGGGCTCCCTCTTGTGGTCACTGGTGGTATTGTGTGACTTTTGCTTTGGGCTCCCCCTGGTGGCTTTGTTTGTTATCCTGCTGGTCTCTGGCTATCAGCTGGTTCGTTATCCTATGGGAGGTTCCTATATAGCTCAGTTTTACTTCCACTTGTGGCCGGCTGTCGATGTAATCAGTGCTACTCAGATTCCTTCTGACTACCTTGCTCCCAGTCCATCCAGGATAAGCTAAGTTTTGTTTGCTCATTTTTTGATCAGCAGTGTTTATCATGTTTTCTGTTCCAGCTTGCTAAAATGTAATTCCCTTGCTTGCTGGTTGCTCTAGTGGGCTGAGTTTCTCCCCACACACCGTTAGTTGGTGTGTGGGTTCTTGAAATCTCAGGATGGATATTTTGTAAGGGTTTTTTTATTGATCGCATAGACCCCTGCTCTATTTTCTGCTTTCTAGTACTAGTGGGCCTCTTTTGCTTAATCTGATTTCATCCCTATGTATGTGCCTTCTTCTTACTTCACCGTTAATATTTGTTGGGGGCTTCTATATCTTTGGGGATTATTTCTCTGGAGGCAAGCGAGGTCTTTCTTTCTCTTTAAGGGTAGCTAGTTCCTCAGGCTGGCTTGAGACGTCTAAGAATTTTTTAGGCACGTTCACCGGCTACCTCTAGTTGTTTTGGATAGGTTCAGATTTGCGATCAGTCCAGTTACCATCTCCCTAGAGCTCATCCTTAGTTTAATCACTTGCTGATCTATTTGTGATCCTCCGCCACTAGGGATCATAACAAAAGACCTGCAACAAAAACTGCATCAAAAACAGCATCAACACCGCACCAGTTTTTGATGCATGTTTTTGGTGCAGGTTTTTAGTGCAGGTTTTTATGCAGATTTTGATGCTGTTTTTGGTGTGGTTTTTGATGCTGTTCTGGTGCAGTTTTTGATGCAAATTTTTCGTGTGGTTTTTGATGCTGTTTTTGATGCAGTTTTTGGTACAGTTTTTGATGCAGGTTTTGATGCAGTTTTTGGTGCTTTTTTATGCAGGTTTTTGATGCGGTTTTTGATGCAGTTTTTGGTGCAGTTTTGATGCAATTTTTATGCAGGTTTTGATGCAGTTTTTGGAAAATAAAGAAATAAACCGAAAATGTGCATGATTTGCATGAAAAAATGCATTCGGAGGCCTGATTCATCATTTCACATCTCAGTTTCATACGTTTTTTGCCGGCTCTATCGCTGTGCGTGTTTTCGCCGGACAGAAAAAACATTCCTCTGTATGTGTTTTCCGTGAGGTGGAAACAGCTTTTTTGACGGATCCGGCAAAAAACTGATGAAACGTGTGGCCATCAGGTGCAATCCGGCGCTAATACAACGAGAAAAAACAAATCCGGGAGAAAAAACGGATCTGGCGGAAAAAAACGGATCCGATGGTAAAAAAAGGATCCGGCGGAAAAAAACAGATTCTGCAAATCTGCTTGCAGGATGCGTTTTTTACCCATAGACTTGTGTTAGCGACGGATCACGACGGATGGTCACATGTCGCGTCTGTCGTGCAACAGATCTGTCGTGTTTTGTCAGACCAAAAAAATTTTCAAGTGAACGTTTTTTGTCCGTCACATCCGCCATTTTGTAACGCGTGTTAGGGGTCGAGTTCCTGCCTCTGCACACTGGGAATCTTGGGCCATCTCCACTGTGGTCTCCCATTCTTCTCCTGCCGCAGTGGAGCCTGCTCGGCAGAGACGTCAGTCCCAGCGTCTCGCTCAGTCTGACTCTGTACAAAGGGTTACTGCTGCTTTTCCAGCTTCTGCCATTGAAGCCAGTGCTGGGCAGCGGGGAGCAGACACTACTGGGACAAGTCCTGCTTTTCTCATTCTGAACATGCCCAGAGTAAGATCTCTCAGTGGAGATTGAGGGTCACATGTTCAGATACTGCAGCTAAATCCATTGGTCCTCCAGAAAGGTCTTGAAGGTGCTCAGGCTCTGTAGCAGCCTCTCATTGGTCTTTATAGGAAGGTCCTGTACATGCTGCAGCTATTTAAGGCTCTCATGACCGCACGGCCATGCGCTAGTATTGAATCAGTTGTGTGCATGTGCCAGTGTGGTCACGTTTATGTGTGTTCAGGGACTCGGCTGAAATAAGCCCCTAGAATGCCGGCACCTCTGGCAAGGAGATTGTATGTTTGTGTTGCCACACACTGCCATCAGCTCGGCAGTTGCTGGATACTCCTGTGAAGTCAACAGGGTTCCGCGTTTCATAGTTGCCAAAGTCTCAGCTGCTGACTCGGGGCATCCTCTGGCGCGGGCTCATAAGCCACCGAGGGTCAGAGTGAGATCTGGCACAGCGTCTCTGTGAACTAACAGAGTTCGCTTCTATCGCCATAAAGGGCCGCCATTTGTCAGCAGCAGGTCCTCTCCTGCACCGTGGACCCCAGGCTGCGAACGCACCAAATAACATCTCTCAATTTACTCGGTGCATTTCGCCAGCCCTAACACCGTGCATGCGCTGCTGAAACACCGCCCCCTCCTCCCCGGACTTCAGAATGGGCAGCGGATTAGTTGAAACTGCATTCGTTGCCCATGTCGTGCACAAATTTCACAACGTGCGTCGGTACGTCGGCCTGACGCATAGCGACGGACCCATACCGACACAAGGGTGAAATAAGCGTTAAATTAAAAAAAAAAGCAGAAAAAAAGGAGTGGGCTCCTGTGCAATTTTCTGCGCCAGAGGGGGAAAGCCGACGGCCGGGGGCCAATATTTGTAGCCTGCTATGAATATCAGCGTAGCCTTTACTGGCTATTAAAATAGGGGGACCCCCCAAAAAATGATGTGGGGTCCCCCTATATTTTATAGCCAGAAAGGCTATGCAGACAGCTGCAGGCTGATATTCATAGCCTAGAGAGGGGCCATGGATATTGCCCCCCCGGCTACAAATACCAGTCCACAACCGCCCCGGAAATGGCGCATCTGTAAGATGTGCCAATTCCGGCACTTAGCCCCTCTCTTCCCACTCCCATGTAGCGGTGGGATATGTGGTAATAAGGGGTTAATGTCACCTTGGTATTGTAAGGTGACATTAAGCCGGGTTAATAACGGAGAGGCGTCAATAAGACACCTATCTGGTATTAATCCAATACTAGTAAAGGGTTAATAAAACACACACACATTAGGAAAAAAGTATTTTAATATTCTTCATTTAACCATACTTACCACACTTTAGCGCCTGCAAAAAACGAAAAATAATAAACTATAAATAATAAATAATAACTATAACTATAAATATAAATAATAAATACTACCTGTCCGCCATAGTCCATTTAATAACGAGTGTCCCATGTCGATCTCCCCTATAGAACAGTTACATCAGGTGATGTCACTACTTTATAGGACCTTCAGTGACACACCGACAGGAGACAATGGCTCCTGCAGTGCATCACTGAGAGGTTACTTGAGTTCAAAGTCTTACTTTATGGCAAATGCTGCGTGGGACAATTTCTCACACAGCAATGGCATAAAGTGAGACTAGGGACTATTTTTTCAGCGGCGGAGGAATACAGTGCGGAAGGATACCTTCCTCCCGTTATTGTGTTCCTGGAGCACCTAGAGAGCGGTCGTATCAGCTGATGCTGCCGTTCTCCATGGGAGATAGTCTTGGGACACTCGTGGATTTCTGCGGACAGGGAGTATATTGGTTGTTTGTTATTTTAATTTTTTTTACAGATGACACTGGCTTCGGGGAACAAAGTGACAAGTAATGGTGAGTATGTACTGTATGTTATATGTACTGTATGTCTGTATGTATGTATTGTATGTAATGTATGAATGTATTGTAAGTATGTAGTATGTATGTAGCATGTATGTAGCATGTAGTATGTATGTAGTGTGTATGTAGTATGTATGTAGCATGTATGTAGCATGTATGTAGTATGTATGTAGCATTTATGTAGCATATATGTATGTATGTAGTATGTATGTAGTATGTAGCATGTATATAGTATGTATGTAGCATGTAGTATCTATGTAGTATGTACGTATGTATGTATGTAATATGTATGTAGTATGTATGTAGCATGTATGTAGTATGCATGTAGTATGCATGTAGTATGTATGTTGTATGTAGCATGTATGTAACATGTGTGTAGTATGTACGTAGTATGTATGTAGCATGTATGTAACATGTATGTATGTAATATGTATGTAGTATGTAGCATGTATGTAGCATGTATGTAGCATGTATGTAGCATGTATGTATGTATGTAGTATTTATGTAGTATGTAGCATGTATGTATGTATGTATGTAGTATGCATGTAGTATGTGGCATGTATGTAGCATGTATGTAGCATGTATGTAGCATGTATGTATGTATGTATTATGTATGTTGTATGTAGTATGTATGTAGCATGTATGTAGTATTTTTTTTTACATTCAACACATTAGCCAGATGATATGACTACTACTGTCCCATCATTGGCTAATGTGTCAATCACTGTCACTGTAGCAGGCATCGTCCGATGAGACTTGTAGTCCCATAGGACGATACCTGCACACCGCACAGAGCCCCGGCAGCCCATACAGAGCCCCAGGAGGCCCGCTCAGAGCCCCGGCAGCCCATACAGAGCCCCGGGAGTCCAGGACAAACCACCGGCAGCACATACAGAGCCCCGGGAGGCCCGCACAGACCACCGGCAGCCCACACAGAGCCCCGGGAGGCCCGCACAGAGCACCGGCAGCCCATACAGAGCCCCGGCAGGCCCGCACAGACCCCGCCCGCACACACAGACACGCACAGTGTCCACCCATGCACCGCCCACACTCTTCCCCCCTCTGGAACAGGATGTACAAGCACAGAAAGGGCTTATTTACATTCTGATATTTGTGTCCCATTGACTTGCATTGGTATCGGGTATCGGTATCGGAGATATCCGATATTTTTTGGATATCGGCCGATCCAATCCGATACCGATACTTCTGGATATCGAATGGTATCGCTCAACACTACCAGTATAGTATTAGCACTTAGCATCTTTACTGAATTTGTGTCCATCCATGGGGGAACATATGTAGCCACTACTCACCTGATCCTGCTGCTTTAAATATTTTGCATACTTCTATTTTTATTTGGGCTTGTATTATAATTGTAGCTCATACATATGTGTTTAATAAATTTAAACCTTTTATGCACTTTTTGGGCTTTGTACTCCAATTTTTTCATTTTTTATTGTGTATATGGGAGTGTCCAAACTCTATGCCTAAAATCCAAACCACATGGCTGTGGAGGTTTTTGGCAGTTTATTATTGAAGGTTTCTTTTAAGGTTTATTTTTCACTGAAAGCTTAAAATATAGTTGATGGTGAATGAATGACCAGCAATCAAAAGTAGAAGGGAAAATTGTACAACTAGTAAATTAATTTAGAGAGGTTTGAAATTTGCAGCTGAAAATATAAGGTCATGTGCACATGGCATCACAATCTGTATATATGACAATGCATTGTGATGGAATAAAAAATAGCCTATACAAATATTATTTTCTCCAGACAGAAAAAAAAAAACATTTTTGGGGGCTTCTGAGAAGAACAAAGATAGCAGTGGTGCGGGCCATCTTAAAGATCTAATCTGTACTTACTGGCATCATGCCACTTAAAGATAACTAGTCATAAGGTTTTTGGATATTAAAGGTATGCCCATAATGGTGCTGTTATATTTATTTAATCCATACATTTAGTGAAGAAATCCGCAGTCCTGTTGGTTTAAAATAATCATTAGAAGATTTGTTCTCCGTGCAATGGGGCGGGATTGTGGGTGGGACTGTGATAGGGTCTACGGTCTTGCCACGATCCCTTTGCTGCATCTGATGTCTTTATCCTTTTCCTTATTTAAATTTCACACCTGCATCATCCTAGATATGGGCATCGCTTGCACAAATTAATCTCCTGGCAATCTTCAGGAAAATGGCTCCAGTGTCGGCGCAATCGCAATTTAAGATTTCGGCTTAATGAGAAGTCGAGATTTCATTCTGCTCACGCTTTACCAAAGCAATTTTTATTGAAGACCTTGAGAGGTCAATCTGCGCATGTGCCACTACCAGCTAGAATTGCGCAGGTAAAAATTTAAACAATGAAGAGGACTAAGACAAAAAAGGAAGAGGAGGGGCTGCGGCAGAGCCGAAGAACCTAATCACAGTCCTGCGCCTATGCACGGAGACAAAAACTTCAAATAATAATTTTAAAGCAAACAGTCCATGAATTTTTTAACTAAATGGATATATCAAATCAATAAAATAGTGACATTATGGATATGCCTTTGATTTTATATGCATAACACTGATAACAGGTTTTCTTTAAATGCCACTTTCAGCTAAACAGCAGTAATTAGAGTTAGCTGCAGTCATTGCTGTTAGTGGCAGGTGCTGGCTGCATGCGATGAGTAAATAGTGGACTCAGCTCTAGAGATCCTGAACCATCTTCATACACAAGCACCTAATGAACTATACACATATGGAAGATGTCAGGAAGAATTTGAATAGAGACTATAATAGTCCAACTGATATACAAAGCAACACTTTTACAATAAGGCTATATGCACATGGTGCATTTTTATGTGTTATGTCGTGTTTCCATTTTTCCATGCAGAAATGGGCAAAAACACTATTGAATCGTTATGCAAGCTAATTTAATGACAATCCGGATGTGAACATGATCAGTAAATTTTCTTAGAGTATTTGCAGTGTGTTTGCTTCTGCAGCATGTCAATTCTTTTTGTGGATTTGTAGTGTTTTCCACACATTGACTTAAATTGAATCAGTCAATTCCGCAGCAAAAATGCAGGTATAACATTTTTTGCGGATTTGCTGCAGATTTGCTGAGTTTCTGTTTGCCTTTTTAACGGCTTCATATGGTGTTTCAGACGCTGTCATCTTTGTGACAGTGTGGGAAACACTGGCACAGTGGTTCTTATCGGTGGTAACACTACCATCAGTAACACCGCTTGTCAGAGCGTTGCGTGGTCACGCTGTCAGATGTCTGCGTGACCTCACAGCTGTGACCCACAGTAATGCTATGATCAGTAAGACTGTCAGAGGACTGTGGGGTCATCCTATCAGATGTCAGTGTGACCTCGCATAGATACTGTGACCCGCAACGGGGACCTGCCTTAAAACATTTACTTCAGGTCAGCAGGCGTGGGCTGGTGAGACTACTCCTCCAATCAGCCTACGTCTGCTGTCACTGTTAACAGTGATGGCAGGAGCTGCTGATGGAAGACATAGTCTCATCAGCCAGCGCCTGTGCTCACACTTAAAAAAAACAAAACCCTAACATGTAATATAATTACATACATATTCTTCAAATAAAAGGATGTTGGGCTGTCACATTTTCATTACTAAGGTTTGGTGTCAATGACAGCTGTGACACCGTGTCCTAATCCCATTACTCTGATGCTACTGCATTAGAATGAAAAAGGTGGTGATCAGGGTTGAGGGAAACGGATTTGACAAATTCAAAAATCGCCGACGTTCGGCGAAGTCAGGTTTCATGAAACCCGACCCGATCCTAGTGTGGGATCGGCCATGCGGTCGGCGATCAGCGCGCCAAAGTTGCATTTCGTATGACGCTTTCAGCGCCATTTTTCAGCCAATGAAGGTGGACGCAGAGTGTGGGCAGCGTGATGACATAGGTCTCGGTCCCCACCATCTTAGAGAAAGGCATGACAGTGATTGGCTTGCTTTCTGTGGCGTCACAGGGGCTATAAAGGGGCGTGCACGCCGACGGCCATCTCACTTCTGCCAATCATAGCATAGGGAGAGATTGCTGCAGCTTCATCAGAAGAAGGGATATAGTTAGGAAGGGAAGATTAACCCCCAAACTGCTTGTGCTGTAGCGATTTCCACTGTCTAACACCACCTTTTTTTTGCAGGCACAGTGGAGGCTATATTTTTGTGCATCAGCTCTGTAGCCTATTAGGCTGCCTTATAAGGCTCCCTGATAGCTGCATTGCTGTTTGCATACTGCTGTGCAAATCAACTGCTTTTTTAAAAGCAAAAATCCTGTTGCTCCTTTCTGCACAGTTATCTTGTTTATTTGTCCACACTTTTGTGTGCAGCAGTCCTTTTTATAGCTGCCATACTTGTCCTGAGATAATTGTAGGGAGATTGAAATTGTACTACAGTCCTTGTATTTTTTCATATATCTTCCAGCCACTTTCTGCCACTTACATTGCGTTGTTTTATACACTAGGCCTGAGTTTTGGTTCAGTCTCCCCCCCAAAAAAAGGGAGATTCAAATTCTCACAAAGTGGATATATTTCAGTCCTGTTAGTTTGTCGTATATCAGCCAGCCACTTGCTGCCACTTACATTGCGTTGCTTTATACACTGGGCCTGAGTTTTGGTTCAGTCCCCCCCCAAAAAAAGGGAAATTCAAATTCTCACAAAGTGGATATATTTCAGTCCTGTTAGTTTGTCGTATATCAGCCAGCCACTTGCTGCCACTTACATTGCGTTGTTTTATACACTGTGTTAGGGTTTGCGGAACGCACCGAATATATTTATTGATGGGATTGGTGCGTTTGCAACCTGGGATCCACCGTGCAGGAAAGATCCTGCTGCTAAGTGAATGGCGGCACAATATGGCGGTATGAACCAGCTCTGTTAACTTCACAGAGCGGCCGAGAAAGCAAAGCTCTGTGCCCTGTTAGACTCTCACAGAGGCACAGGCTAACTACCCAGATGAGAGCAGTCAGTGGTCATGCATGCACACACTCTCCTAGCCGGAGGTGCCAGCATTCTAGGGGCTTATATCAGCCGGGTCCCTGAACACATTCAAGCACGTGACCACAGTGGCGCAAAGCACGTAACTTTGGAAGTTACTAGCGCATGGCCGTGCTGCCATGCAAGCCTTAAATAGCTGCAGCACGTACAGGACCTTCCTAAAAAGGACCAATGAGAGACTGCTACAGAGCCTGCGTACCTACAGGATTTTCCTAGAAGGATCAATAGATTTGGCTGCAGTATCTGAGCATGTGACCCTTGATCTCCACTGAGAGATCTTACCCTGGGCATGCTCAGTGTGAGCAAAGCAGGACTTAGACCCAGAAAAGCCTGCTCACCGCAGATCAGTGCAGGGTACAATAGCAGAGCCTGGAGAGGCAGCAGTAACCCTTTGCACAGAATCAGGCTGTGAGTCGCTGGGACCGACGTCTCCGCTGAGCAGGCTCCACTACATCCGATGGAGAATGGGAGACCGCAGCAGACACGGATCGAGATTCCCCCTGTGCAGCAGAGGAAACTCGACTCCTAACATTACTCCCCCTCCTAGGGCCCCCCTCCTTGAGCCTTGCTATGCTCAAAAGCTGCAATGAGCAGCGGAGCCCGAATGTGCTCCACAGGCTCCCAGGTTCTATCCTCTGGACCCTGACCATTCCAATCCACCAGATAAAATTTCTTGCCACGTACCACCTTGCACCCCACGATAGCATTCACCTCAAACTCATCCATGGATGAACCCGATGTCCCGGCAGATGACTCAGAAAACCGGGACAAATGAACGGGCTTTAAGAGGGAAACGTGAAAGGTATCGGTGATACCAAGGCGTGGAGTAATAGCCAAACGGTGGACCACAGGGTTGACCTGTTCCTAAACCTTGAACAGGCCAATGTAGCAAGGCACAAACTTAGTAGACTCAACCCGCAGCCTGATGTTACGGGCGGAGAGCCACACTAAGTCGCCAGGAGCAAAGGTTGGAGTGGGGCGCCGGTGTGTATCGGCTGAAACCCTCATTCTCTCCTTGGAGGCCCGGATGGCATCCTGTGTGCGATCCCAGATGTCACGTGCCTCCATCACCCAGTCTGCCACCCTAGAATCGGTGAATGACATGGGCATGGGCACAGGGACACGCGGATGCTGGCCGTAATTGAGGAGAAAAGGAGTCTGACCAGTGGAATCGGCTATGGCATTGTTCAAGGCAAATTCCGCCCAAGATAGTAAAGATGCCCAGTCATCCTGCCTAGCAGAGACAAAATGTCGCAAGTATGTCACCAGAGTCTGGTTGATTCTCTCTACCAACCCATTAGTCTCGGGATGATATGCAGAGGAGAGATTCAGCTCTATGCTGAGTAAACGGCAGAGCTCTCTCCAAAACCGAGATGCAAACTGGGGACCCCGGTTGCTGACAATTTTATCAGGCATTCCATGTAGGCGGAAAATATGTTTAATGAACAACGCCGCCAAGGCCCGTGCAGAAGGTAACCACGGCAACAAATGCACCATCTTGGAAAAATGATCGGTGACTACCCAGATATCGGTGCAGCTACGAGACTTGGGTAAGCCCACCACGAAGTCCATCCTAACCATTTCCCAGGGCCTGTCTGCCACCGGCATGGGGTAAAGTAACAGAGCAGGCCGTTGCCGAGGAGACCGATTCTGGGCGCAGGAGACATATGCCCGAATTTAGTCCGACGTCACAAGCCATATGTGGCCACCAGTACGTCCCCGCCAAAAGCTCAGATGTCCTCTTGGTCCCAAAATGTCCACCGACTCTGGACGAGTGAGCCCAATAGAGAACCTCAGGTCGCAAATTCGCTGGTACGAAAGTCTTGCCCGGGGGCACGGACTCAAGCGAAACCGGAGCCACAGTTCTCAGGCTCTCAGAAGGGACAATAAGCCAAGGCTCCTCCTCCTCAGATGACACTACGGAGCGGGAGAGAACATCGGCACGAGTGTTCTTCTCCCCGGAGAGAAAATGGAGAGTAAAATGGAACCGGGAGAAGAACAGGGACCATCTAGCCTGGCGAGAATTCAGCCGCTGGGCCGTCTGTATATACACCAAGTTCTTGTGGTCAGTGAACACTTGGAAGGGAAAGCGAGCTCCCTCCAAGAGGTGTCTCCACTCTGAAAAAGCCAACTTCATGGCTAGCAACTCCCTGTCCCCGATGGAATGATTCCTCTCCGCTGGTGTGAAGGTCTTGGAGAAAAAGAAGCAAGGATGCTTCTGACCTTGAGAATCCTTTTGGAAAAGACTGCTCTAGCACCAACGGATGAGGCATCCACCTCCATGATAAATGGCTTATCTACATCGGGGCGATGTAGGATGGGAGCGCTAGCAAAGTGTGACTTAATTGAGAGACAGGCCTTGGAGACCTCCTCTGACCACAACTTGGGATTTGCTCCCTTCTTGGTGAGGGCAACCAAAGGAGCTACCAAAGTTGAGAAGTGTGGAATAAACTGGCGATAGTAATTAATGAACCCCATAAAGCGCTGCACCGCTTTAAGAGAATGGGGTTCCTGCCAGTCCATCACAGCCTGTAGCTTGGCAGGATCCATAGCCAAACCCTGGGCAGAGATGATATAACCAAGGAAAGGCAAGGACTCCTGCTCAAACACACATTTCTCCAACTTGGCATAAAGGGAGTTTGCCCATAAGAGGTCGAAGACTTTGCGATCATCTCTCCGATGGGAGTCAATATCTGGAGAGTAGATTAGAATATCATCCAGATAGACTACGACCGAGGTGGTGAGCATATCCCAGAAAATGTCATTCACAAAGTCTTGGAAAATGGCTGGCGCATTACAGAGCCTGAAGGGCATCACCAGGTATTCATAATGCCCATCCCTGGTGTTAAAAGCCATCTTCCATTCATCCCCCTCACGGATGCGAATCAGGTTATAGGTACCCCGCAGATCTAATTTTGTAAATACCCTTGCTCCCCGTAGCCTATCAAAAAGCTCAGAAATCAGGGGTAATGGGTACTTGTTCTTAACGGTGATAGCGTTAAGACCCCTGTAATCTATGCATGGACGTAAGTCTCATGTCTTCTTCTGTATGAAGAAGAACCCTGCCCCTGCTGGTGACACTGACTTCGCATATCAGCCAGCCACTTGCTGCCACTTACATTGCATTGTTTTTTACACTGGGCCTGAGTTTTGGTTCAGTCCCCCCCCAAAAAAGGGAGATTTAAATTCTCAAGAAGTTTATATACACCTTTTACCTTGTTTTACAGTACCATATAACGGTTGTTATTTTGGTTAGATTTTCCAAAAAATGAGGAAGTCTGGTGGAAGAGCCCATGGGTGTAGGTTGCCAGCTGGTACTGATGGTGGTGGTGGTGGTGGTGCATCTGGTGGTAGTGGCAAAATCACAATAGCACCTAAGGCTGGAGGTGTTGAGCCAACATCATCGTCTGGCTACACAAGGCCTTGAAGGCTCCCTTATCTGGGAGTAGGAAAACAGCTTTTAAAGCCGGAGCAGCAGGAAAAAGTTTTGGCTTTCTTTGCTGACTCAGCCTCTAGCTTTTTCTCCTCCTCTTCAGAAAGTTCAAAATATAAAAGCAGCGAGTCGTCAGTGGATGCTCCCGGTCAGGAACAAAACGTTTCCTTGTGTCCTTCACCCAAACCAAAAGTGAAGGATGCGTCAGGTGACACTACAGGTTACTCCATGGAGCTCTTTACACATACCGTGCCTTTGTTAGAAAGGGAAATTGTTAACTGCCCATTACAAGATGAATCGGACATGGAGTGCACTGATGCACAGCCACAGCTAGATTGTTATGCTGCTCCATTGACTCAGATCACTACATTGCCCTCGCAGTGTACTGAGCCAGAATCTGACCCTGATGAGACTATGGTGCCCCGTCCCGAACGCTATAGCACCTTACACAGTGACACAGAGGAAGGTGCACATGACATTGAAGAGGAGGTGATAGATGACCCGGTTGTTGACCCAGATTTGCAGCCATTGGGGGAAGAGGGTGCCGCTGCCAGTAGCTCAGAAGCGGAGGGGGATGATCCACAACAGCCATGTACATCGCAACAGCTGTCATCTGGCAGGCCCATATCAGAAAAACGTTTGTCAAAACAAAAACAGTTTTAGGACAGCATGGCCATCCGGTGAAAGTAGCACAGCGAGCAATGCCTGAAAAGGTATTGCATAGCAGGAAGAGTGTAGTGTGGCAATTTTTTAACCAAGATCCGTATGATCAGTGCAAAGTTATCTGTAAGAAATGCTCAAAGACCTTTAGCAGAGGGAAGAATCTTCAAAATTTAAATACAACGTGCATGCTTAGACATTTAACCAGCATGCACTTGCAAGCCTGGACTAACTACCAAACATCCCGTACCGTTGGTGCACCTGCTCAGAACGAAGGTAGTCAGCAACGCTACGTTGCTTCCCTTACTGTAAGCCCACCGGTTAGGACACCACCAGCAGCAAATGTGGAGGTATCGTCGCAAGGCCAAAGCAGTCAGGGAATCACAAGGTTATTGGTAGGAAACACTGTATGTAGGCCAACATCAAGAATACCATCACCAACCCTCTCTCAATCCATCATGTCCACCACCCCCACTGCTATTTCCACCATATGCAGCTCTCCAGTCCAGCTCACCCTACAAGAGACTCTCGTTAGGAAAAGAAAGTACTCATCCTCTTATCCACGTACACAGGGTTTGAACGCCCACATTGTTAGACTAATCTCGTTAGAGATGATGCCCTACCAGTTGGTTGAAATTGAAGCTTTCAAAGCCCTGATGGCCTACGCAGTACCATGCTATGACCTACCCAGTCGGCACTTCTTTGCGAGAAAAGCCATCCCAGCCCTCCACCAGCATGTCAAAGACCGCATTGTTCATGCACTGAGGCAATCAGTCAGTAGAAAGGTGCACCTCACAACAGATGCATGGACCAGTAGGCATGGCCAGGGACGTTACGTGTCCATCACGGCACACTGGGTTAAAGTGGTGGATGCAGTGTCCACAGGGGACATCCATAGTGGGATAGTTCTGCCTAGCCCATGGTCTAGGAAATAGTTGGCTGTAGGCGTTCGCCACCCCCCTCCTCCTCCTCCTCCTCCAGAAGCGAAAGCTCATCCACAGAGCGCAGTCGCACGACCACTCCATCCGCAGCTGACAGTGTTGCACACGAGGTGTCCCATTATCGAACAGCTAGTGGTAAGTGTCAGCAGGCTGTGTTACAAATGAAGTGTTTGGGTGACAACAGACACACCGCAGAAGTACTGGCCGAGTACTTGCAGCAACAAATGCAGTCATGGCTGGGCAGTGTACATCTTGAGGCAGGCAAGGTAGTCAGTGATAACGGAAGGAATTTTATGGCTGCCACAGCCGTTTCAGAACTGAAACACGTACCTTGCCTGGCTCACACATTGACCCTGGTGGTGCAGTGCTTCCTCAAAAATTATCCGGAGTAACGAGCCCTGCTCCTGAAGTTGCGAAGACTTTGCTCGCACATCCTCCAGTCGCCCGTACACTCCAGCCGTATGCTGAACCATCAGCGATTGTTGAATCTTCCCCAGCTCCACCTAATAATCGACATTGCAACAAGGTGGAACTCCACACTGCACATGGTTCAGAGGCTGTGCGAACAGAGGCGTGCTGTAATTAATTTTGTGTGAGGATACACATACACGGGCAGGCACTTCGATGGCAGACATGGAGTTGTCTGGTGTGCAGTAGTCGAAGCTACAAGACCTCTGTCAAGTCCTTCAGTGTTTTGAGGAATGTACACGGCTAGTAAGTGCAGACAATGCCATCATAAGCATGAGCATCCCACTAATGCGTCTGCTGATGCAAAGTTTGATGCACATTAAGGAGCAGGCACCTGCAGCCAAGGAGGAGGGAAGCCTTGATGACAGTCCGCCATTGTCTGCTCAGGGAACTCTCCTGGACGAGGTGGCGGATGAAGAGGAGGAGGAGGAGCATGATGGGGATGAATATTTATGGGAGGAGGATGCTTCTCAGGGGGCAATAGAAACTGGTGGCGTTGCAAGGTCAGGTACAGGGTTTTTGCGGGACACAAGTGATGTTGGTTTGCAAGAAAGTGCTCCTCAACCCAGCACAAGCTGTCAATTGACACCTGGAACATTGGCCCACATGGCTGTGTATGCCTTGCGTATCCTAAAAAGGGACCCCCGCATTATCAAAATGATGACCGATGATGATTACTGGTTGGCCTGCCTCCTGGATCCACAATATAAAGGAAAATTAAAAAATATCACGCCACATGAGAACCTTGAGCAAATATTGGCTAACAAACAAGCAACTCTTGTAGACCGTTTGGTTCAGGCATTCCCAGCACACAGCGGCGGTGATGGTTCTCACACGAGCCGTAGGGGGCAACATGGCAGAGGTGTTAGAGGTGCACAAATCCGAAGTAGTGTTGGACAGAGGGGTTTTATGACCAGGTTGTGGAGTGATTTTGCAATGACCGCTGACACGACAGGTACTGCTGCATCGATTCAAAGTCACAGGAGACAGCATCTGTCCAGTATGGTTACTAACTACTTTTCCTCCCTAATCGATGTTCTCCCTCACAGGTCATTCCCGTTTGATTATTGGGCATCTAAAATAGACACCTGACCTGAATTGGCAGAATATGCATTACAGGACCTCGCTTGCCCTGCTGCTAGTGTGCTATCAGAAAGAGTCTTCAGTGCTGCTGGTTCAATACTGACCGAAAAAAGGACACGTCTGGCTACCCGAAATGTTGATGATCTAACCTTCATTAAAACTAACCAATCATGGATTTCAAATTATTTTTCCCCACCTTCCCATGCTGACAATTAGCTTGCCTGAAAAATGTTTTGCTTTTGGCCTCCTCTTACTGACTTCTCCAATTCCTCCATTTGCAGCTGCTGAATGTCCACCATAGGTCATTTTTATACCTCCCTAAATGGGCTGACTTCCCCCACAGGGCCGTGGTCACCACCTGGCGCAAGCACCCGTGCGAGTGCCGTTTGCCTGGACAGGTGGGTGTGCCCATTCTTGGGCGACGGCACTGGCACAGGGTCCCTCATAGTACAATGAAGTGTCTCTGATGGTGGTGGTGCACAACCAACGTCAGACACACCATCGTAATATGAGGGGCCCTGTGCCAGTACCGACGCCCACGTGAGAGTGTTCCCCCCAGCTCGAACAGTGCTCTACCACTTGCAATACTTACCTCTCCCTGCTCCACCACTGTGTAGTCTGTGCTGTTAAAACCTTCAATGGCACTGCCAATACAAATTTGTTGAAATGATAGATGAAAGTTAAAATATACAGGGGCCCTGGCCTCCATTTAGACCAGTTAATACTTTGCACCTACTACCAATGTCTGCTACTCAGCAGAGGAGCCCACCCCTGTACCTAGCTATGCCACCTGTTTATTTATGAACAATTTTTTGGCAGACATTTAGCCTACTTTATTATTTGGGCCTACTAACTGTGTCTGCCACTCATTACAGTTGTCCTCCGCTGAACAAATCAATGCCGCCTGTTTAGTCCTGTTGCCAATTTTGAACTGCATTTAGCCCACTTTATTATTTGGGCCTACTTACTGTGTCTGCCACTCCTTACAGTTGTCCTCTGCTGAACAAAGCAATGCCATCTGTTTAGTCCTGTTACCAATTTTGAACTGCATTTAGCCCACTTTATTATTTGGGCCTACTAACTGTGTCTGCCACTCCTTACAGTTGTCCTCCACTGTACAAAGCAATGCTGACTGTTTAGTCCTGTTACCAATTTTGAACTGCATTTAGCCTACTTTATTATTTGGGCCTACTAACTGTGTCTGCCACTCCTTACAGTTGTCCTCCACTGTACAAAGCAATGCCACCTCTTTAGTCATGTTACCAATTTTGAACTGCATTTAGCCCACTTTATTATTTGGGCCTACTAACTGTGTCTGCCACTCCTTACAGTTGTCCTCCACTGAACAAAGCAATGCCACCTGTTTAATACTGTTACCAATTTTGAACTGCATTTAGCCTACTTTATTATTTGGGCCTACTAACTGTGTCTGCCACTCCTTACAGTTGTCCTCCACTGAACAAAGCAATGCCACCTGTTTAATCCTGTTACCAATTTTGAACTGCATTTAGCCTACTTTATTATTTGGGCCTACTAACTGTGTCTGCCACTCCTTACAGTTGTCCTCCACTGAACAAAGCAATGCCGCCTGTTTAGTCCTGTTACCAATTTTGAACTGCATTTAGCCTACTCTATTATTTGGGCCTACTAACTGTGTCTGCCACTCCTTACAGTTGTCCTCCACTGAACAAAGCAATGCCTCCTATTTAGTCCTGTTACCAATTTTGAACTGCATTTAGGCTACTTTATTATTTGGGCCTACTAACTGTGTCTGCCACTCCTTACAGTTGTCCTCCACTGAACAAATCAATGCTGCCTGTTTAGTCCTGTTACCAATTTTGAACTACATTTAGCCCACTTTATTATTTGGGCCTACTAACTGTGTCTGCCACTCCTTACAGTTGTCCTCCACTGAACAATGCAACGCTGCCTGTTTAGTCATGTTACCAATTTTGAACTGCATTTAGCCTAATTTATTATTTGGGCCTACTAACTGTGTCTGCCACTCATTACAGTTGTCCTCTGCTGAACAAAGCAATGCCGCCTGTTTAGTCCTGTTACCAATTTTGAACAGCATTTAGGCTACTTTATTTTTTGGGCCTACTAACTGTGCCTGCCACTCATTACAGTTGTCCTTCACTGAACAAAGCAATGCCACCTGTTTAGTCCTGTTACCACATTTGAACTGCATTTAGCCCAATTTATTATTTGAGCCTATATCTGTGTTTCCTCCTCATCCTGCCCATTGCCCAGCCACTGCTAGATGAGTCTGCTGGTACATTGACCCAGACCACTACATTCCCCTTCCAGAATCTGCCCCGCTGAAAGTCAGGTTTCCCCTCCCGCATATTATACCACCTTACAAAGAGGGACAAAGAGGAAGGTGCAGATGAAAGTGCAGGTTCCTTCATCAGGTGGGGGGGCATACTCATTGGTGACGTCACTGGCACAGGGCCCCTCATAGTACGCAAAAGTGTCTCTGCCGGTGGGAGGCACCACCTGCCGTCAAACACACCGCCGTACTATGAGGGTCCCTGTGCTAGTGCCAATGCCATCGAGTGAGCCCCCCTGCTTGCTCAGGATCACAGCACTTGCAAAGTTGAAATACTTACCTCTCCCTGCTCCACCGCCGTGACGTATTCCGCGTTTCCTGGGCCCACGAAAATCTTGAGCCAGCCCTACCCCCCCACAACTTTAGCCAAATAACCCCCAGTTTTCAATGCCTAACTATTATTATAAAGTAAATTAAGATTGACAAGCTTAAGTAATAAGAATTGATGTTTTTGGTATTAAAATGGGCACTTTAGGTGTTTGCCTGTCCTCCACTCACTGCCGAATTTGATTCACCATTGACTTGCATTGGGTTTCGTGTTTCATTCGGCCCCCGACTTTTTGCAATAATCGGCCGATTTCACCCGACCCGACTTTTGACAAAGTCGGGTTTCGTGTATCCCGATTCGATCCAAAAAAATTAAAAGTCGCTCAACTCTAGTGGTGATCAACCAAGAACTGACATCACAAAACTTTTTTTAATATCTTTATTTAGCTCAAAAAAGCCTTCATTGCTGTGCAAAAAACGCATTCAGAAACACATAAAAAACTGCAGCAAACATTGCTGCAAAACGCACGTTTTTGCAGCAGCCTTTTTAATGCCAAGAAATGCAGAAACTTTTCAGAAATTACTGCAAATATTCAATATGCGCACAAAGCCTAACTGCTAGAATGGATGTCATTAAAGATCCCATAAGTTTAACTCAAGTGCAGCTTCAATTGTCACAGTAGCACATGAAGAATTTTTCAGATTATTATTATTATTATTATTATTATTATTATTTAGTTATATAGCACCATTAATTCCATAGTGCTGTACATGAGAAAGGGGGTTACATACAGGGTTATAGATATCATTTACAGTATACAAATTTACGATGACAGACTGGTACAGAGGGGAGAGGACCCTGTCCTTGCGGGCTTCCCTCTGTCAGACCAATGCTGCATCCACTGCATAATTATGGGGTGTGTTTTAAGGCAATAAGAGACCTAATAGTGACCTCCAAGGCTGACATGATGCCATTGGCATGATATAATAACTAAGCTTTCAAACTGTATAACACTACTACCCAAGTAATGCAGTGTATTTCCCATATGATCAAAGGATTGCATGTTCAAGTCTTCATGGAAAACTACCATAATAAATATTGCAAAAAAATGTTTTCAAGTGCTTTAAGCAGAAGAACACACTTTCTGCATCTATGGTATATATCTCATATAATGCTTATAAATTTGAACTAATTAAAATTAAATGTATCACTTACATGCAGTTAAAAACATTCCTTTAATACTTGACACAACTGTTTAGAAACTTTCAGTAAAATTGATGAATGTCATGTGGGCCTGAAATGCAACACGCAATCCACACATGCTATTTTAGCTGTCATCTGGCTGTTATGTGTATTTCATTATTTTTATTCATTTCATAGCAGAAAATTTCAGTTTTATTGCATCTAATTGGAATGATTCATTGTAGGTGACATTGTGGTTAGTTTTCCCTGGAAAGTCTACAGTCGTGAAAGCAAAAGGTTGAAGCAATATAAAATAGAAAAATAAATTTACTTGAGTTGATAATTCTGCAGTTTATTAAATGGTGCATTGAGGACCTTCTTCAATTTAGGATACCTAAAAGTGAATATGGATCATTTTTCTATACGATTATCAAAATGGATGTGGATCATTTTTATGTAAATACACACATCAAGTCTATTGTTGCAAGTGAAATACAACTCAGGCAAAAATAAAGAGACCACCACATCAAAACCCTGTCATGGGCAGCCCAATCTTCAGACCTGTACCCCAATTAAAACCTCTGGAATGTAATCAAGAGGATGATGGATAGTCACAAGCCATCAAACAAAGAAGAACTGCTTACATTTTTTGTGCCAGAAGCAGTGTGACAGACTGGTAGCAAGCATACCAAGATGCATGAAAGCTGTGATTATAAATCATGGTTATTCCACAAAATATTGATTTCTGAACTCTCCCTGAGTTAAAACATTAGTATTGTTGTTTCTAAATGATCATGAACTTGTTTTCTTTGCATTACTTGAGGTCTGAAAGCACTGTTTTATTTTCTTTTGTAATTTTGACCATTTCTCCTTTTCAGAAAAAAAATCAAAATTTATTGCTTGGAAATTTGGAGATATGTTGTCAGAAGTTTATAGACTAAAAGAACAATTTACATCTTACTCAAAAATATACCTATAAAGGGAAAAATCAGACAAACTGAAGATTTTGCAGTGGTCTCTTATGTTTTGCCAGAGCTGTATGTTGTGGGCGTGATAAAATATGATGGTAGAAAAACGTAAAGCAAAGTAGCATTTATACGTTGATTAGGAGTGACATATATTGTATATTTCATATTTATTTTCATTTTTTTTCACTTCCAGAGCTTTGCCATTCTATAGACTCAACAGTCAATTTTTATACCCTTTTTTGTATCAATTGTGTTAGGCTACTTTCACACATCAGGTTTTTTGCATCAGGCACAATCCGGCGAATGTTGGAAAAACCGGATCCGGTGCAGATTGTGAAAAACTGATGCGATGGATCCATTTTTTGGACAGATCTGGCTAGCATATCTAGATTATTGGATAAAAAAAATTTTGGAGCATGCTCAGTTTAAAAACATGGAATCCGGCGTGGGAATCCCTCATTTTCTGGATCGGGCACCTTCCAGCTCAGTTGTGTTGTGCAGAAGTCTGGTGGATACACAGCTGATAGTCTTACTGAATCGACTGTTAGAATTTGTATTATGGCAAGAAAAAAGCAGCCAAGTAAATAAAAACTAGTGGCCATCATTACTTTAAGAAATGAAGGTCAGTCAGTCTGAAAAATTGGGAAAACTTTGAAAGTGTCCCCAAGTGCAGTGGCAAAAACCATCAAGCACTACAAAGAAACTGGCTCACATGAGGACCGCCCCAGGAAAGGAAGACCAAGAGTCACCTCTGCTTCTGAGGATAAGTTTATCTGAGTCACCAGCCTCAGAAAACGCATGTTAACAGCAGCTCAGATTAGAGACCAGGTCAATGCCACACAGAGTTCGAGCAGCAGACACATCTCTACAACAACTGTTAAGAGGAGACTTTGTGCAGCAGGCCTTCATGGTAAAATAGCTGCTAGGAAACCACTGTTAAGGACAGGAAGCAAGCAGAAGAGACTTGTTTGGGCTAAAGAACACAAGGAATGGACATTAGACCAGTGGAAATCTGTGCTTCTGCCTGATGAGTCCAAATTTGGTTCCAACCACGATGTCTTTGTGCGATGCAGAAAAAGTGAACGGATGGACTCTACATGCCTGGTTCCCACCGGGAAGCATGAAGGAGGAGGTGTGATGGTGTGGGGGTGCTTTGCTGGTGACACTGTTGGGGATTGATTCAAAATTGAAGGCATACTGAACCAGCATGGCTACCACAGCATCTTGCAGTGGCATGCTATTCCATCCAGTTTGCATTTAGTTGGACCATCATTTATTTTTTCAACAGGACAATGACCCCAAACACACCTCCAGGCTGTTTAAGGGCTATTTGACCAGAAGGAGAGTGATGGGGTACTACGCCAGATGACCTGGCCTCCACAGTCACCAGACCTGAACCCAATCGAGATTGTTTGGGGGACTGCAGAGCGAAGGCAAAAGGGCCAACAAGTGCTAAGCATCTCTGGGAACTCCTTCAAGATTGTTGGAAGACCAATACCGGTGACTACCTCTTGAAGCTCATCAAGAGAATGCCAAGAGTGTGCAAAACAGTCATCAAAGCAAAAGGTGGCTACTTTGAAGAACCTAGAATATAAGACATATTTTCAGTTGTTTCACACTTTTTTGTTAAGTGTATAATTCCACATGTCTTAATTCATAGTTTTGATGACTTCTGTGTGAATTTACAATTTTCATAGTCATTAAAATACAGAAAAATCTTTAAACGAGAAGGTGTGTCCATTGTCCAAAATGTGTGACATGGACAATGGAGACTAACCAATTCTATATCATTGACAAGATTAGCAACAGTTCTAGAGGGAATTATCATGTCGGGTTAGATTTGGTTACCATGATTGAAAATAATCTACTTACAACAATGTTAACCTTCAACTAACCACAGTAACACTGTGTCTGAAAAATAACATCAAGAAAACCAGAATTCTGATATATCTCACCTACTGTAAAGTGTATTCCCAATAAAAGAAATAAATAAAATCACTGTACAGAATACATTTGTACTGAGTAATAAAGGAAACAACCCAGAATATTGAGTTCATGGTATTTAATTTCATTTTATGTTCAAGCTTGATCCATCTTTTCCTGTTTACCAGCTGCACGCTATTCCCTCCTGACAAGCGTAATGTAGCTGCCAGATAAATTAAGCAACAAGGTGGATTCTATTTCTTTTATTGTTTTACATCAGCTCTGAATTATGACTGTAGGGTACAAGCGTTATTCGATAAATATAGATAGACACAGTCTGTAGAATTTAAATGACATGAAAAGGCGTCTAGTCAGCAGAATGCGGCTCCTACCAGAAACATGTCATATCTTCTATTATACTTTGATGATTGTGGTTCTTTATTGTTACTTTTTTTCTGATATCCTTGCAGATTTTCTTGAAGGGAAAGATGTGCAATAAAATATATTGAGCAATTCATGACTTTCTGCAGTTTTCCCAGATTAAAAGGAGTTTTTCAGCACTTATGTATTGTTGACCTTTACTTAGGACAGATCATCAATATCAGATCGGTGGGGGTCTGACTCCTAGCCCCCTGTAGACCAGTTTACTGAAGTAGCCATGGTGCACGATAATTGGCATAACCCTGTAAACTAGGTAGTAGCCTGTAATTGGTTCTGCAGCTTAGTCCTATTCAAGCGAATGAGAGTTAGATACATTTCTATTCATTAATCACAAACTCCAAATGGTAAGTTAAAGGACACTTCTTCGAGATAAGCACAAACAAGACGACTTCAGCTCATTGTACACAGCCAAAGTGAGGAAGAGATCCATAATGTAAAACAAATATCTTTATTGAGAAAAATATCTAAAATCATCAGTAAAAAAGCAGAAATGCCAGACATGGGGCGCTGCTGAGTCCTATGATTATGGGGTATGTGGTATTTCCAATAAACAATATTCAATAAGACATAGGATATAAAGTAAAAAGATCCTGTGACTATCTATCACAATAATTCTGTACTATGGAACCTTAAATGTATCACGTCCGAATAATAAATAAACCTCTGTATAGAAAAGAAAACATGGCGGGATCTACTGACACCGCAAGGAAAGAAATGTAAATCAGACTGCAGCAAGTATCATATAAAGATCAAGTGATCAATACATTTCCTCTGTGTCTAGATAGAATAGGAGGTCACAATAATATAAACACCAGGTAACCAGAAAGCACTAGTTGAGGTGCCAAAACTAGAATCCCTTTAGTAATTCAAATACCTTAGTGAGCAATGGGATGGATACCGGAGGATAGAGTCAGTGAAGACCAATGCAGTGTCCCGTATCCCCGATAAGCGTTTCGCCACCTGCATATTCCAGGGCTGTGATAATTGGCACAACTCTTCTGCAGCTTACTCATATTCAACTGAATAGGAGTTAGCTACAGATCTATTCAGACCCACAATGGAACAGACAAAACTGTGTAATTTCTGTCGTGTTACAACACCTTCAGTCAGCTGATCCATAGGGGCACCGGGAGTTCTACCTCCACTAATAGGATGAGTCAGCTGTACTAAAGTTCTGGAAACATCTTTAAATTGGATTGTCCACAAATTTTACAATACATAATGCAAACATTATTAAGTTAATCGCTTAGACCAGCATCATTTTTTAAATATCTCTGCCTTACATAATAACAGAATTATGCAGTTATGGACATTGCACACATGTCCAAACAATCAGACAGGGATTTTTGAAATAATAATATCAAACCCAGTAGGTCTAAATAATTCTACAGTATTTAGCAATGTATGCAGCTTGCATGGTAAAATCCATTGGCAGATCCACTTTAAATTAAATATCTCATCACTGCAAATGATAACATACCATTAAGATATGCCATTAATGTATTTTTTTCTTTGTGAACAATGGAACTAAATTGACTATTTGAACAAAGTTTTGTTGGTGCTACAAAAGTCTTCTATCAAATTAACTTTTACCCAGCATGATGGAAGACATTAAAAGCAAGTAAGTCACTTGAATTTTTTTTTTACTAATAATTGTATACAATATCAATTAGATCTCTTAGACCTGATAGGTGTCCTTTACTTAAAGATGTTGTCTTTGCAGGAATGTGGTGTAGGGAATGACAGCCTGGGAGCTCACGCAGATCCCACCGCTGCCACCAGTTTATCAATAAGAACTCTGAGTGATTATGCACATCTCCTCCACTGTTGTCTGTTCTTCAGGGGACACAGACCTGACCTTGCACATGGACCACACAAGTCCATACACTCTGACCCATGTGACCAGACATCAGTCACATTATATGGTTGTAACCACTCCCATAGGTGGGAGTTGTGCGTGTGAGGCTAGTTTGACCCGCCCATCTCTCATAACTAGCCCTGACAGCCGCCCTTTACAATAATACAAATAACACATTTACTTGTGGGACTACAGGTCCCAGAACATCCTTACTTCAGGCTGACAGTGCAGAGTATCTTCCTCTACGACACACCAGCCATTTACAACTCTGCCGGTCACAATTCACAATTATTATGCCTCCAGGCGCATCCTGAAGCGCACACACAGCACCCCCTGGCTGTAACGTGGGTCACCGCACCACACCATGTACAAAACTGAAAGAGACATACCCCAAGCAACTTACAGCTGTAACCGCAGCAAAAGTTAGCACAACAAAGTATTAAGTTAAAGGGGCCAAAAAATTTTGCATGCCACACTTTTCAGTTTTTGAATTTCTACAAAAAATTTAAATTACCAATAAATTTTGTTCAACTTCACAATTGTGTTCCACTTGTTGTTGATTCTTCACTAAAAATTTACATTTGGTATGGTATCTATAAGTTTGAAGCATGATATGTGGGAAAAGGTTGAAAAATTCCAGGGAGCCGAACACTTTCGCAAGGCACAGCATATATATATATATATATATATATATTTATATATATACTGTACATATATATATATATATATATATATATATATATATATATATATATATATATATATACACTGCTCAAAAAAATAAAGGGGACACTTAAACAACAGAATATAATTCCAAGTAAATCAAACTTCTGTGAAATCAAACTGTCCACTTAGGAAGCAACACTGTTTGACAAGCAATTTCATATGCTGTTGTGCAAATGGAATAGGCAAGAGATGGAAACTATTGGCAATTATCAAGACACTCAATAAAGGAGTGGTTCTGCAGATGGGGACCGCAGACCACATCTCACTACCAATTCTTTCTGGCTGATGTTTTGGTCACTTTTGAATGTTGGTTGTGCTTTCACACTCGTGATAGCATGAGACAGACTCTACAACCCACACAGGTGGCACAGGTAATGTAGCTCATCCAGGATGACACATCAATGCGAGCTGTGGCAAGAAGGTTTGCTATGTCTATCAGCGTAGGGTCCAGAGGCTGGAGACGCTACCAGGAAACAGGCCAGCACACCAGGAGACATGGAGGGGGCTGGAGGAGAGCAACAACCCATCAGCAGGACCACTACCTCAGTCTTTGTGCAAGGAGGAACAGGAGTTTTATTGTTCTCAACACATTTCACTATGTAATAAATAAAGATTTAAGATTTAGAAATGGAATATTTCATTCAGTGATATCTAGGATGTGGGATTTTAGTTTTCCTTTTATTTTTTTGAGCAGTATATATATATATATATATATATATATATATATATACATATACAGTTGTGCTCAAAAGTTTAAAAACCCCTGCAGAATTTTTCCTTTTTTAGCCTATTTTCAGAGAATATGAATGATAATAATAATAAAATTATTTTTATATAGCGCTAACATATTCCACAGCGCTTCACAGTTTGCACACATTATCATAAAACCAAAAAATGTTTGGTTAGTGGTTGGGTGAAGCCATTTATTATCAAACTGCTGTGTTTTCTCTTTTTAAATCAGAATGAAAACCCAAAACATCCAAATGACCCTGATCAAAAGTTTACATACCCCATTTCTTAACACCGTGTATTGCCCCCTATAGCATCAATGGCAGCTTGAAGTCTTTTGTGGTAGCTGTTGATAAGGTTCTTTATTTTTTTCAGATGGTAAAACTGCCTACTCTTCTTGGCAGAAATCCTCCAGTTCCTGTAAGTTCCCTGGTTGTCTAGCATGGACTGCATACTTGAGATCTCCCAAGACTGGGTCAATGATAATGCAGTCAGGAGACTGAGATGGCCACCTCACAACCTTCACTCTGCTGTAGCCAATGACAGGTCGACTTGGAATTGTGTTTTGGATCATTGTCATGTTGGAACATCTAAGTTCGTCCCATGTGCAGCTTCCGGGCTGATGAGTGCAAATTTGCCTCCAGTATTTGCTGACAACATGCTGCATTCATCCTTCCTTCAACTTTGACCAAGTTTCCTGTGCCTTTGTAGCTCACACATCCCCAAAACATCACCAATCCACCTCCGTGCTTAAAACTAGGAATGGTGTTCTGTTCTTTTTTATCATAGGCCCTGTTGAATGTAACATTTATAGTTGTGGCCAAAACATTTAATTTTGGTCTCATCCCTCCAAATTACCTTGTTTCAGAAGTTTTGAGGCTTTTCCCTGTGCTCTTTCGCGTATTGCAGGTGAGATACTTTGCGGCATTTGCGCAGTAATGGCTTTCTTTGGTGACTAGACCATGCAGCCCATTTTTCTTCAAGTGCCTCCTTATTGTGCATCTTGAAACAGCCACACTGCTTTTTTTCAGAGAGTCTTGTATTTCAGCTGATGTCATTTGTGAGTTTTTCTTTGCATCCTGAACATTTTTCCTGGCAGTTGTGGGTGGCATTTTTGTTGGTCTGCATGACCGTGGTTTTGTTTTTACTGAGCCCCTGATTTTCCATTTGTTACTCACAGTTTGAACTCTGCTGACTGGCATTATCAATTCCTTGGATGTCATTTTGCATCCCTTTCCTGTTTTATACAGTTCAATTACCTTTTCTCATAGATCCGTTGACAATTCTTTGGCTTTCTCCATGACTCATAATCCAGAAATGTCAGTGGCTGGATGAAAGATACACACACACACACTGATTACAAGCAAACAGGTCACAGGTGAAGATGTTACCTTAGTAGCCATTCAAATCCATTTGTGTCAACTTCTGTGCATGTTTTCAGGTCAAAATCACAAGGGTATGCAAACTTTTGATCAGGGTCATTTGGATGTTCTGGGTTGTCATTATGTTTTAAAAAGAGAAAACACAGTAGTTTCACAATAAGTAGCTTCACCCAACCGCTAACCATGAGTGGAGAAAAAGTTTTGGTGTTATCATTCATATTCTCTGAAAAAAAAGCCAAGAAAGCAAAAATTCTGCCGGGATATGTAAACTTTTGAGCACAACTGTATATACCCCAGTTTGATCACGGCCAACTCTACAATAACAAAATATTCTACAAATTGCCACCACAAATTGCTTATACAGGCTATTTGGACACCTGCTACATGTAGCGTATGGTTCCAGGGGGGCAGTTTACAGACCAAGGGTAACAGAGCTATTTAATTTTATATATTTAATCTGGAAAAGTAGGCAGTGTTTATAAAAAATTTGCAAAAATGATACAAAAAGGGAGAACAACAATAGGATATATGCAATTGCATAAGATGAAAGGGATAACAAGAGAAGATTACTAAACCTGATGTCATCAAGATGCTCACAGCTTAGTGGAGGGAGGTACTCCATACAAAAATAGACAGCATGCTGTACTTTTCAGGAATGACAAAATACAAAAACCCAAACTATGCTTTTTATTAGATCAAGGTTACACCCACATACCTCCCTTTGGTGAGCTCATATCGTGGCCAGTTGTGGGATGTGCTAGGTCTATGAAAAATTTATGAGATCCCCATCTCTCTGGATAACTTTGCCCCTTGAGGTCCCAGGTGGAAGATATTGTCGTCAGATTACCTATCGCACTTTTATTTTTCTAGTGAGATTAAAAATGGCATGGATTGTATCATTTATTGGTTGATATTATATTGGAGTAGTTAGAATGGCCTTATGGTGACATTAGTGAATGCTCTATGTATGTCCTTTTGCTACGATGCAAAAAATATATCTTCCGTAATGGATCAATGCCAACCCCAATATTCATAATTGACTACTAGCTCCAAAATGTCTGCAATCAGTGCTTTGAAAAGAAGAAGCACTTGCCTTGGAGGTGTACTTCTTCATATCTGAATAAATGAATTAATTACCTGGTCACAGCATGAGGTCCCAACTTCAATGGAGGTTGAAGTGTCAGCTCTCACGCACTTCCCAAGTTATAATTAGTTTCTCATTTCCCAAGTTATTATTAATCCCTTATGTTTAATGTGAGGGTGATATGTCTCCTGTCTGGAGATGTCTTTATGGATTTTAATTTTTCTCTATGACACATGGTCGTAAGACAGCTCCTGGGCAGGGGAGGAGTCAAAAAAAGAAAGTATAAAGACAAGACTGCATGGGATCACAGTGTATCTGATGATGTTCGGACACATCAGGGGCACATTTATATGATTATCTCTCTACAGGAACTTTTTTTTTTAACACATCCAATTACTAAAACTTATTTTAACTATATGATCTATTAATTAAAATATACTTTGTTTGTGGGACAACCCCTTTAATTTTAATATTCAAGTCAAGATGGCTGCATGATCTTGCAGTTGAAATGAGGATATACGCCTAAAATTCTCATTTTAATATGAAACAAGGAATCTTTAAAAATGTTTCACACATGGATATTCACAGTAAATATTTCATACTCATAAGGTCAAAAAGTATCTTAAATAATCTAAGCAGTGTTTTTTTGTGAGATATGGTGATGGATCCACTTTAAATGGTTACCCTTGTTTGCTTGTTGTTTAAACAAACTTTGCATCAGTCAAAGGTACAGGCAAATTTAAGAAATGTTTTATTATATCTTTTTAGACAAATATGCTTCTTTTGCCACTTTATGAGCCACTTCTCATCCTCCACTCTGCCTTATAAACTCATCATTCACCCTAAAATCCAATTTGATCTAAATAAGTGAAATGTTACACTGATGAATCAGGTTACAGCTACCTATTGAAGTATGTGGAGAGGGAAAGGGGAATGATACCAGGCAATTCTGATTGTGTTTAGGAAGTGTTTTATCTTCCTCCTGTGCTGGAGTCACAGATACACTGGTCAATACTTTTGCACGGAGCTCTCTCTACTTCCATTATTCCATGAAAATAAGTGAGCAATGATCCATCATGTCTATGGGTACTATATATATAGGACACATCACTTTAAACTATTCTCCAATCACTAGCACAGATAAAGCAGAAAATTATTGAGAGAGCCAATAGAGGGTGAGAATTGATGAAACTTGAAATAATGGCCAATAAAGTCATGTACAACCAAAGATATGTTTTGACCATGTTGCAGGCAACTTATATCATCATTATTTCTGTGACTTTAGAAAACTAAGAATCCCCCTCATTAACCCCTTAAGCCCGTATGACGTACTATACCGTCGAGGTGGGGTGGGCCTTAATTCCCGGTGACGGGATAGTACGTCATACGCGATCGGCCGCGCTCACGGGGGGAGCGCGGCCGATCGCGGCCGGGTGTCGGCTGCATATCGCAGCTGACATCCGGCACTATGTGCCAGGAGCGGTCACGGACCGCCCCCGGCACATTAACCCCCGGCACACCGCGATCAAACATGATCGCGGTGTACCGGCGGTACAGGGAAGCATCGCGCAGGGAGGGGGCTCCCTGCGGGCTTCCCTGAGACGATCGGTACAAGGTGATGTACTCACCTCGTACCGAACGTCTTCTCCCTGCAGGCCCCGGATCCAAAATGGCCGAGGGGCTGTATCCGGGTCCTGCAGGGAGCACTTCCGGGTCGGAGCAGGCTGCAGATGAAAGCTGCAGCCTGCTCCGATGAAAGTATGATCGCGGATCTGATAGAGTGCTGTGCACACTATCAGATCTGCGATCTGTGATGTCCCCCCCTGGGACAAAGTAAAAAAGTAAAAAAAAAAATTTCCACATGTGTAAAAAAAAATAAAAAAAATTCCTAAATAAATAATAATAAAAAAAAAAATATTATTCCCATAAATACATTTCTTTATCTAAAAAAACAAACAAAAACAATAAAAGTACACATATTTAGTATCGCCGCGTCCGTAACGACCCAACCTATAAAACTGGCCCACTAGTTAACCCCTTCAGTAAACACCGTAAGGAAAAAAAAAAAAAACGAGGCAAAAAACAACGCTTTATTACCATACCGCCGAACAAAAAGTGGAATAACACGCGATCAAAAAGACGGATATAAATAACCATGTTACCGCTGAAAACGTCATCTTGTCCCGCAAAAAACGAGCCACCATACAGCATCATAAGCAAAAAAATAAAAAAGTTATAGTCCTCAGAATAAAGCGATGCCAAAATAATTATTTTTTCTATAAAATAGTTTTTATCGTATAAAAGCGTCAAAACATAAAAAAATGATATAAATGAGGTATCGCTGTAATCGTACTGACCCGTCGAATAAAACTGCTTTATCAATTTTACCAAGCGCAGAACGGTATAAACGCCTCTCCCAAAAGAAATTCATGAACAGCTGGTTTTTGGTTATTCTGCCTCACAAAAATCGGAATAAAAAGTGATAAAAAATGGTCACGTGTCCGAAAATGTTACCAATAAAAACGTCAACTCGTCCCGCAAAAAACAAGACCTCACATGACTCTGTGGACCAAAATGTGGAAAAATTATAGGTCTCAAAATGTGGAGACGCAAAAACTTTTTTGCTATAAAAAGCGTCTTTTAGTCTGGTTTCACACTTGCGTTTTTATCTGCATGCGTTTTTTAAAAAAAACGCATGTGTGAAAAAATGCATGTAAACGCGGTAAAACGCATGCGTTTTTATAGAAAAACACAAGAAAACAAGAAAAAAACAAAAAACCCTAACTCTACCCCTAACCCTACCCCTAACCTGAAATACGTGGCACTGAAATACGTGGCACTGAAATATACGTTTATATACGTATATACGTATATAAGTGCCACGATATTTCAGGAAGGAGCACTGTTTTACTTTTTCAACGCAGAATTGGCTGGAATTGAGATTGGACGCCATGTCGCGTTTGGAGAGCCCCTGATGTGCCTGAACAGTGGAAACTCCCCAATTCTACCAGAAACCCTACCCCTAACCTCACCCCTAACCGTTTACTGAACATTTTCTGACAGTCATAAGTGCCACGTATATAAGTGCCACGTATATAAGTGCCACGTATATAAGTGCCACGTATATAAGTGCCACGTATTTAAGTGCCACGTATTTAAGTGCCACGTATTTAAGTGCCACGTATTTAAGTGCCACGTATTTCAGTGCCACGTATTTACGTGCCACGTATTTCAGTGCCACGTATTTACGTGCCACGTATTTTTCAGTGCCTGAAATACGTGGCACTGAAATACGTGGCACTGAAATATCGTGGCACTGAAATATCGTGGCACTGAAATATCGTGGCACTTAAATACGTGGCACTTAAATACGTGGCACTTAAATACGTGGCACTTAAATACGTGGCTCTTAAATACATGGCACTTATATACGTGGCACTTATATACGTGGCACTTATATACGTGGCACTTATGACTGTCAGAAAATGTTCAGTAAACGGTTAGGGGTGAGGTTAGGGGTAGGGTTTCTGGTAGAATTGGGGAGTTTCCACTGTTCAGGCACATCAGGGGCTCTCCAAACGCGACATGGCGTCCAATCTCAATTCCAGCCAATTCTGCGTTGAAAAAGTAAAACAGTGCTCCTTCCCTTCCGAGCTCTCCCGTGCGTCCAAAAAGGGGTTTACCCCAACACATGGGGTATCAGCGTACTAGGGACAAATTGAACAACAACTTCTGTGGTCCAAGTTCTCTTGTTATCCTTGGGAAAATAAAAATTTGGGGGGCTAAAAATCATTTTTGTGGGAAAAAAAATATGTTTTATTTTCACGGCTCTGCGTTGTAAACTGTAGTGAAACACTTGGGGGTTCAAAGTTCTCACAACACATCTAGATAAGTTCCTTGGGAGGTGTAGTTTCCAATATGGGGTCACTTGTGGGGGGTTTGTACTGTTTGGGTACATCAGGGGCTCTGCAAATGCAACGTGACGCCTGCAGACCAATCCATTTAAGTCTGCATTCCAAATGGCGCTCCTTCCCTTCCGAGCTCTGTCATGCGCCCAAACAGTGGTTCCCCCCCACATAGGGGGTATCAGCGTACTCAGGACAAATTGGACAACAACTTTTAGGGTCCAATTTATCCTGATACCCTTGTGAAAATACAAAACTGGGGGCTAAATTTCATTTTTGTGAAAAAAAAATATATATATTTTCACGGCTCTGCGTTATAAACTGTAGTGAAACACTTGGGGGTTCAAAGTTCTCACAACACATCTAGATAAGTTCCTTGGGGGGTCTAGTTTCCAATATGGGGTCACTTGTGGGGGGTTTGTACTGTTTGGGTACATCAGGGGCTCGGCAAATGCAACGTGACGCCTGCAGACCAATCCATTTAAGTCTGCATTCCAAATGGCGCTCCTTCCCTTCCGAGCTCTGTCATGCGCCCAAACAGTGGTCCCCCCCCACAAATGGGGTATCAGCGTACTCCAGACAAATTGGACAACAACTTTTGGGGTCCAATTTATCCTGATACCCTTGTGAAAATACAAAACTGGGGGCTAAAAAATCATTTTTGTGAAAAAAAAAATAATTTTTATTTTCACGGCTCTGCGTTATAAACTGTAGTGAAACACTTGGGGGTTCAAAGCTCTCAAAACACATCTAGATAAGTTCCTTAGGGGGTCTACTTTCTAAAATGGTGTCACTTGTGGGGGGGTTTAATGTTTAGGCACATCAGGGGCTCTCCAAACGCAACATGGCATCCCATCTTAATTCCAGTCAATTTTGCATTGAAAAGTAAAATAGCGCTTCTTCCCTTCTGAGCTCTGCTATGCGCCCAAACAATGGTTTACACCCACATATGGGGTATCGTCGTACTCAGGACAAATTGCACAGCAACTTTTGTGGTCTAATTTCTTCTCTTACCCTTGGGGAAATAAAAAAATGGGGGTGAAAAGATCATTTTTGTGAAAAAATATGATTTTTTATTTTTACGGCTCTGCATTATAAACTTCTGTGAAGCACTTGTTGGGTCAAAGTGCTCAACACACATCTAGATAAGTTCCTTAAGGGGTCTACTTTCCAAAATGGTGTCACTCGTGGGGGGTTTCAATGTTTAGGCACATTAGGGGCTCTCCAAACGCAACATGGCGTCCCATCTCAATTCCAGTCAATTTTGCATTGAAAAGTCAAATGGCGCTCCTTCCCTTCTGAGCTCTGCCCTGCGCCCAAACAATGGTTTACACCCACATATGGGGTATCAGTGTACTCAGGACAAATTGCACAACAATTTTTGGGGTCCAATTTCTTCTCTTACCCTTGGGAAAATAAAAAATTGGGGGTGAAAAGATCATTTTTGTGAAAAAATATGATTTTTTATTTTTACGGCTCTGCATTATAAACTTCTGTAAAGCACTTGTTGGGTCAAAGTGCTCACCACACATCTAGATAAGTTCCTTAGGGGGTCTACTTTCCAAAATGGTGTCACTTGTTAGGGGTTTCAATGTTTAGGCACATCAGGGGCTCTCCAAATGCAACATGGCGTCCCATCTCAATTCCAGTCAATTTTGCATTGAAAAGTCAAATGGCGCTCCTTTGCTTCCAAGCTCTGCCATGCGCCCAAACTGTGGTTTACCCCCACATATGGGGTATCAGCGTACTCAGGACAAATTGTACAACAACTTTTGGAGTCTATTTTCTCCTGTTACCCTTGGTAAAATAAAACAAATTGGAGCTGAAATAAATTTTGTGTGAAAAAAAGTTAAATGTTCATTTTTATTTAAACATTCCAAAAATTCCTGTGAAACACCTGAAGGGTTAATAAACTTCTTGAAAGTGGTTTTGAGTACCTTGAGGGGTGCAGTTTTTAGAATGGTGTCGCACTTGGGTATTTTCTATCATATAGACCCGTCAAAATGACTTCAAATGAGATGTGGTCCCTAAAAAAAAATGGTGTTGTAAAAATGAGAAATTGCTGGTCAACTTTTAACCCTTATAACTCCGTCACAAAAAAAAATTTTGGTTCCAAAATTGTGCTGATGTAAAGTAGACATGTGGGAAATGTTATTTATTAAGTACTTTGTGTGACATATGTCTGTGATTTAAGGGCATAAAAATTCAAATTTGGAAAATTGCGAAATTTTCCAAATTTTCGCCAAATATTCGTTTTTTTCACAAATAAACGCAAGTTATATCGAAGAAATTTTACCACTATCATGAAGTACAATATGTCTCGAGAAAACATTGTCAGAATCGCCAAGATCCGTTGAAGCGTTCCAGAGTTATAACCTCATAAAGGGACAGTGGTCAGAATTGTAAAAATTGGCCTGGTCATTAACGTGCAAACCACCCTCGGGGCTTAAGGGGTTAATGATGTGTATATTGATTAATAGTTCACACCTGCACTTTCTTCACTGCACACCATGGGGTATCTCTGCACTCTGCAATGAACTGGCATATATTGGTAAATATGACCTTTTCCAACTATCTTTGCAGTCTTCACATTTTCTTGGCAGTCACAGAGTCTTTCTTAGTAAAAGGCAGACTATGCAGGCACCCTTAAAAAATTGTATAAGAAATTGCAATGACAGGAGATGAAGTGACACAACTTCTTAATTTACAAATTGCAATAGTGGTCACACAGCTAGGAACCTTGCACAATGGACAATGGCCACATAGCATGCCAAAATGACTCTAAAGTCTAAATTCGATTTTTTTACTTCTTGAAGTTTAGACATTCCAATTATCAGAACATACATATTTTTATATGTTCTATAAAAAGAAATAAAAAAGAACTAATAATAAAAAGTATATAAAATAAAATTATTTGTAAATCCTACAAGCTTTACTAACTATTGTCACGCTCTACCACTTCTTCTGTTGAATTCTAAAACTCATTTAGAAACATATTATTAAAATAGAAAGTATTATTTCAAATACTGTGTCTGGTTACATTATATGCTTCATTATATCATAATTGCATTGGTGTTCAGGGCCCTGGTAAAGTGAAATTTATATGTTTGTTGGAATGGAAAAAAATCAATGCAATTTGTAGAAGTAGAATATTAACATTCAAATCATAAATAGGAACACAAGATTCATTGTAAATTGTTTTTTTTTCCAAAGTACATTTGTCAAGCTGAACTAGCTCACACTATCACACATGTCAAGGGAAATACATTCTCAAGTATTAAGATCAGTATTCTTTGATGTGCACTTCAAAAGTGTAGATTAAATGTTCTCTTTTTAATATCATATTACAGTGTATTAGGATATGTATTATGCATCTGCAAGTCTCTCACTGGAGAAAAGCAGCTTTTATAGAAGAATACAACAAAGGCTCCTCTACCGCTAATCATTCAAGCTGCTTTTCTCTAGAAAGTTAAAAAAGGTCTGCTTGTTTCTCTATATGGGCATCAAAATGTCACAGTAATTCTAACTACAAGGTTTTCCTTGTCTGCTGTGCAAAGAAAAAAGATATTGCACCTATTTATATTTGCTTTAGCTATTTATTTATTTACATGTAAATTATATTCTAAACCTTATTTATTTCAATTTCTATACATATAATTGATATTTATTGTTTGATGTATTTCTATTTTTTGTAATAGGGAATGTACTCACTGCTATTGAGTTATATCCTCATCCTTATACATGAATATTAAGGGGTGCTTTTCTCTTTGTAAATATTTAATACAAAAGGTTTCTCTACTAACATATTTTCTTTTTTTATGGAAGATTATGTGGTTTAAGTGGATTACTGTACCCAGTAGATATTGGGGTTGAGATGCATGTTTTTTGTGAGATGTGCATCTCACCTCTGCATTTATGGTGAGTAGTGTTGAGCATTCCGATACCGCAAGTATCGGGTATCGGCCGATATTTGCTGTATCGGAATTCCGATACCGAGTTCCGATATTTTTGTGATATTGGAAATCGGAATCGTAAGTTTCCAGTGTATGGTTCCCAGGGTCTGGAGGAGAGGAGACTCTCCTTCAGGCCCTGGGATCCATATTCATGTAAAAAATAAAGAATAAAAATAAAAAATATGGATATACTCACCTCTCCGGCGGACCCTGGACCTTAGCGGTGTAACCGGCAGCCTCCGTTCCTAAGAATGCAGTGAGTGTAGGACCTGCGATGACGTCGCGGCTTGTGATTGGTCGCGTGAGTGGTCACATGAGCGGTCATGCTACCAATCACAAGCCGCGACGTCATCGAAGGTCCTTCACTCTGCATTCTTAGGAACAGAGGCTGCCGGTTACATTGCTAAGGTCCAGGGTCCGCCGGAGGGGTGAGTATATCCATATTTTTTATTTTTATTCTTTATTTTTTACATGAATATGAATCCCAGGGCCTGAAGGAGAGTTTCCTCTCCTTCAGACCCTGGGAACCATCCAGGATCACTTCCGATAATTGTGTCCCATTGACTTGTATTGGTATCGGGTATCGGTATCGGCGAGATCCGATATTTTGCCGGTATCGGCCAATCCAATCCGATACCGATACTTTCGAATATCGGAAGGTATCGCTCAACACTAATGGTGAGTCATCAGTCCCAGTAAATGGGGGTTGTTCTCACAACTATTGGGTCATTTCCTTAGCAATTTATATGATTATTGATGGTAGAGTTTATCCTTTAAAAGTGTTTATTCTATATAAATGAGAGTCCGTCCATAGTATATTTTCTAATGGGCAATATAAGAAAGCGTCTATATTTTTTTATTATTTGTTATTGTGTTGCATAATCCGATGTCAATGTGGATGGCTTTATCCTTGTGACATGCGCAGTACTGTGTCCTTAATTAAGATGGCGAAGTAATTACAGAGGTGTCTTTTGTGCAGGTGCTGGTTGACACTCTTGATCTTAGCATGAATGATTCTTCCCTTGTGATATACGCAGTACATTTTAATCCTGTGCCCATAATCAAGATGGAAAAGTATTTGCAGAGGTGCCTTCTGCGCAGTCGCTGGACGACACTCCTGCTTAGCACTGAGAATTTCCTGACATGTGCATTGGACACTACAGGAAGCCGAATGGCGCGTGTACTTACATATAATGAAGGGGTAAGCGATGGAGATGATTTTTAATGGAATATAGCTGCAATTTGATTGTGTAACTATATGACGTCTGTCACATGTACTTTGTAGCACTGCACTTTATGATGTATCAATTGGTATGTACCATATTTTGCACATTTTGTGTCATTTTGTATGACTGAATATGCTCTTTTTTATGCAATTCATGTTAAATATTTTAATTATGTACACCCTTTATATACCTGTCACATTCACTATTCACTCATTGCTTGAAAAAGGTTTACATCTTCATGAACCGAAAAGCTACTGAGATTGGCTAGTAGAAGTAGCTCCTACTTTTTCACTGAGAATGGTGTGCTGCCTCCGTTTTTTGGATTCCTATATTTTAGGTTTGGTCTATGCCTGGGGGGGCTTTGCACCCGATTTTTTCCTTTCCTTTCTTTTGGAATCTTGTGTTGTTGTAATTCTCTAGATAGATAGATAGATAGATAGATAGATAGATAGATAGATAGATAGATAGATAGATAAGATAGATAACAGATAATTAGATAGAATAAAAGTCGTCAATTCAGCAACCGCGTTCAGTAAAATTACAGCAGGACCTTACAGGATATAATAGGGCAGCACGGTGGCTCAGTGGATAGCACTGCAGCCTTTGCATTCTGCATTCCAAAAAGAAACTGATAGGAATACTACATTCTGAGACCCATCGGGGACAGCAATGATAATGTGTGCAAACTGTAAAGCACTGTGGAATATGTTAGCGCTATATAAAAATAAAGATTATTATTATTATTTATAATAGATTTATTACATACAGTATATACACATAGAAAAGATAGTTACACAAATGTAAGTGAAATATATAATTAGTACAGTGTGTGCAGCTTACTGTACGTGTATTTAATTATTAAAAGATGAGTTTTCTGAAAAAATGGCATGGGTCCAGTGTAATTTTCTTAACCAGCAGAAGGAAAACCAATGGCTGAAGGCAGATATTTAAAGCCAGGAAAGGTGGTAATACCAATGGAGCTTCCCAGGCTATTAATATCAGCTCACATCTGTATACTTAGCTTTTACTGGCTATAAAAATGGGTGACACCAAATAAAAATAATGTAGGGTCCCTGCCCTAAATAATAACCAGCAAAGGCTAGGCAGACAGTTACGGGCTAATATTAATAGCATAGAGAAGGGCCGTGGATATTGGCTCCATCACATACTAAGAATATCAGCTCTTAGCTGCCCCAGAAAAGGCGCATCTATAAAATGCGCCAATTCTAGCACTAAGCCTCGCTCTTCCCAGTTGCGCTGTAGTGGTGGCAAGAGGGGTGATAGCTTGGGGGGTGGAGGTCACCATTGTATTGTCAAGTGACCTCAATCCGGGAGATTAGTAAAGGAGATGTGTCTATAAGATGCCCGCATTAGTGATGAGCGAATACATTTGGCACTACTCACACGATTAGTATGATATTTGGGATTATTTGTTACTGAGTAATTAGGTATTCACCTCAGTATATTCGAGTTACCTGCTCTGCATGTTTGGCGCTTTATTTGCAGCCAATGAACATGGGGGGCTGGCTTGCCAATCACAGTAATGCCGGCGCCATCTTTGACGTTGCATTATTGTGATTGGCTTGCCTTCCAGCATCATAAGGACTATTTAAACACTGCCGGTGCCATCTTGCACACCTTGCAGCCAGAAACAGCGTAGTGAGAGTTTAGTGTGAGCATAGGGAGACTGAATGGAGCATAGGAACCATGAGAGAAAGTTATAGTGAGCATTATTTATTCTAAAAAACTCTTTTGAGGGTTGAAGATTGTCAAGATTACATGCTTTTGTTTGTTAGGTGGGGATTTAGTAGTGACAGATTTAATAGGAGGAAGAGAGGGAGGGAGGGTGAGTGAAAGGCAGGCACCTGGTTGTTCTGATCATTGCAAGTACATGCTGCAGTTCTCTGCTATTTTCCACTTAAAGAACCTAATATTTATCTAGCAGTTGTGCAACTGGCGCAATCCAGTTAGAGATAATCGTAAGTGACAATGTATCAGGGGCAATAATCTTCATTACTCTGCATATAAAAAAGAGAAAAAAAATGATCAGCACTCACCATTCCTGATGCTATAAAAAGTCTTTATTAGGACATGGACACGGACAGGGAGAGCATGGTGTCCAGGGATGACAGCTGTTTCGCGCTACATGCGCTTCCACAGATCCCGATGATCGGGATCTGTGGAAGCGCATGTAGCGCGAAACAGCTGTCATCCCTGGACACCATGCTCTCCCTGTCCGTGTCCATGTCCTAATAAAGACTTTTTATAGCATCAGGAATGGTGAGTGCTGATCATTTCATTTTTTTTCTCTTTTTTATATTATTACCTCTTTTTGGTTGAGCACCCCATACGCCCATGCACTGAGTAGGGGGTATAGGAGCTGGTACAGCGTATTGTAGCACGCTAATAGGTGATCGCATGGGACAGCAGTGCGAGTATATTATCTTTTGTTTGGACTTCATTACTCTGCATTTGCAGTGTTATGGCAAGCTAATTTAAAAAAAAATCTTAATTTTCTATTGTTCTAAAAGATAGCATAACTTTATCCAACTGGTGCAATCCGAGTAGGGATAATCATACATGTCAATTTATCAGGGGTAAAAATATTCATTACTCTGCATTTGCAGTGTGTCAGCAAGCTGATTTTAAAAAAAAATCATTTTCTATTGTTCTATATCTAGCAGTTGCGACTGGCTCAACCCTAGTACAGATAATCTTACGTGACTATTTGGCAGAGCCAATAATCTTCATTACTCCACATTTTGAATTAGTCAGCAAGGGAATCAATAGGTAATACAAGTTTCACAATTGCACAATGTGCCAAGTTTTCACAAAGTAGAAAACATTAGCCACATGGGGCATACATTCCCCCCCCCCCCCCCCGAGTTGCACCTGGTGTGCGTGGTCCTCCCCTGTAATCCTTGCAGGTTAAAATACCCGGTATATCTGCCAGCAGCATTGTCTGAGGGTAATCTTTTTAGCAAGTCTTCCACAACGGCCCTCGTCATCACCCAATGTGGCTTAAGAATATTATGTAAAGCTGGGCTGTGTGGTATCAGCCACTGTAAAATCTTGCTACATAGCTACCTGCTTGGCATTCAAAGTTTCCTCTTTGAGATTCTGCAGCACACTTTTTAATAGCCAAAGCAACAGGATGATTACAGTGACAATAGCGTCATCAGCGCTAACCATCTTGGTGCAGTACTCAAAGTTTTGAAGAACCTCAGAATTGTCATCGATCCACACCCACTCAGCAGTTTTGGGAGCTGAGTGTTACTCTGACAGGCATTGAGAAGCTGGAATTCAGACACTGCTCCCTGCTGCTCACTAAGCATTGCTAACATATGAAACACCTTTCGCCTCAACACATTTATCTAACTATCCCTGTGTTGCCCATTCAAAATTTTCTTCATAACCAGAATCCTTGTAACTTGTTCTCACACACTTTATGCATTTAATAGCCCTCTGTCTGTAATTTTACACATACTGGTTGGTAACCGGTTCATGCAGCATTACATGAACACCCTATTTCTTACATTATGGCTGGTCAGAAAAATGAAAGCAATTGTTACAATTCACCTTTCATGTCTCCCCTATTTTACAATAGATTGTAAGCTTGGCCCTCATTACTCTAGGTATCTGTTGTATATGTAATTATTGTTATTCTGTAATGTATTTTATTGTCTGTACAAGTCCCCTCTAAAATGTAAAGTGCTGCAGAAAATGTTGAAGCTATATAAATAAAATTATTGTTTATTATTACTCTTATTACAGGTCAAATTATAGTGTGTGGGCAGGTCATAAATTAGTCGGTAACAAGGCAAATTAAAGCAGTGCTGCAGCAAAGCTAGTGCGCTGAAAGCCTAAGATGACTTTCAGAAATGTGCGCTGACACGCCGTACCTTGCCAAGTAGGTCCAGTAAGTCAGTGAATGTTTTTTAAAAACACTGTACAACAAGTGCAGCATGTTGGCCATGAATGCTACATGTTTACCAGCTTGCCGAACTTTAAAGCCACCACCAAGTAACAACCAGACCTGGTTGGATGTTCAGCGGGGAGAGCCACTGATCAGTCTGTTCTTTTATCACATTCAACAGCTTGGCTCAGCTTGGCTGAGCTTCAGCAGAGCGTGCTGCCACTTTGCCAAGACAGTGCTGCAGACCTCCTAGCTGGGAAGTGACGGGGAGGCTACTTTTGGTGGAGAGGAGGAGAGACAGGAACTGTAATGTGAAGAGACTTAAACCCTGATGAAAATTGGGACTGCTATTCTTGGTGTGTGTAAGATGTGTGATGTCCCAGCCTATGACTCTGTCCCAGTCTCCATCATGTTCAGCCAGTGTGCCATATGGGAAATATAGCGTCCATTTCAACAAGAACTTGTCCATGTGTCTGTGGTAAAGTAGACCTTCCTTGTGACTGCATTGGCCAGAGCATGGCTGATATTGTGTAACACGTGCTTATGTAATGCATTGACGGCACATCGGAAAAAATCATGTCCTATGGTAATCAATTACCGTGGGGCTGCCACCACCTAGAGATCGCAGAAAGACTCAGTTCCCACAAGTTGAAACGGCTACTTTTCTAGTGCTACCAATCTGGCTATGTGAATGTTTAGCATTTTGAATTGTGGGTGGGTCAATATTTCTGCTTTCTGTTAAATGTTTGGGGCAGGGACAAGTGAGCGCTGCACTGGTACAATGAACCGGATGTGGATTCTTACTGTTACATAGTTACATAGTTATTAAGGTTGAAGGAAGACTGTAAGTCCATCTAGTTCAACCCATAGCCTAACCTAACATGCCCTAACATGTTGATCCAGGGGAAGGCAAAAAAACCCCATGTGGCAAAGAGTAACTCCACCATGGGGAAAAAAATTCCTTCCCGACTCCACATACGGCAATCAGACTAGTTCCCTGGATCAACGCCTTATCAAGGAATCTAGTGTATATACCCTGTAACATTATACTTTTCCAGAAAGGTATCCAGTCCCCTCTTAAATTTAATTAATGAATCACTCATTACAACATCATACGGCAGAGAGTTCCATAGTCTCACTGCTCTTACAGTAAAGAATCCGCGTCTGTTATTATGCTTAAACCTTCTTTCCTCCAGACGTAGAGGATGCCCCCTTGTCCCTGTCTCAGGTCTATGATTAAAAAGATCATCAGAAAGGTCTTTGTACTGTCCCCTCATATATTTATACATTAACATAAGATCACCGCTTAGTCTTCGTTTTTCCAAACTAAATAGCCCCAAGTGTAATAACCTATCTTGGTATTGCAGACCCCTCAGTCCTCTAATAACCTTGGTCGCTCTTCTCTGCACCCGCTCCAGTTCAGCTATGTCTTTCTTATACACCGGAGACCAGAACTGTGCACAGTATTCTAAGTGTGGTCGAACTAGTGACTTGTATAGAGGTAAAATTATGTTCTCCTCATGAGCATCTATGCCTCTTTTAATACATCCCATTATTTTATTTGCCTTTGTAGCAGCTGCCTGACACTGGCCACTGAATATGAGTTTGTCATCCACCCATACACCCAGGTCTTTTTCATTGACGGTTTTGCCCAGAGTTTTAGAATTAAGCACATAGTTATACATCTTATTACTTCTACCCAAGTGCATGACCTTACATTTATCCCCATTAAAGCTCATTTGCCATTTATCAGCCCAAGCTTCTAGTTTACATAAATCATCCTGTAATATAAAATTGTCCTCCCCTGTATTGATTACCCTGCAGAGTTTAGTGTCATCTGCAAATATTGAAATTCTACTCTGAATGCCCCCTACAAGGTCATTAATAAATATGTTAAAAAGAAGAGGGCCCAATACTGACCCCTGTGGTACCCCACTGCTAACCGTGACCCAGTCCGAGTGTGCTCCATTAATAACCACCCTTTGTTTCCTATCCCTGAGCCAGCTCTCAACCCACTTACACATATTTTCCCCTATCCCCATTACTCTCATTTTATGTAACAACCTTTTGTGTGGCACCGTATCAAAAGCTTTGGAAAAGTCCATATATACTACGTCCACTGGGTTCCCTTGGTCCAGTCCTGAACTTACCTCTTCATAGAAGCTGATCAAATTAGTCTGACATGAACGGTCCCTAGTAAACCCGTGCTGATACTGGGTCATGAGGTTATTCCTCTTCAGATACTCCAGCATAGCATCCCTTAGAATGCCCTCCAGGATTTTACCCACAGTAGAGGTTAAACTTACTGGCCTATAATTACCGAGTTCAGTTTTTGCCCCTTTTTTGAATATTGGCACCACATTTGCTATACGCCAGTCCTGTGGTACAGACCCTGTTATTATGGAGTCTTTAAAGATTAAAAATAATGGTCTATCAATGACTGTACTTAGTTCCTGCAGTACTCGGGGGTGTATCCCATCCGGGCCTGGAGATTTGTCAATTTTAGTTATTTTTAGACGCCGCTGTACTTCCTGCTGGGTTAAGCAGGTGACATTTAATGGGGAATTTTTATCACTAGTCATTTTGTCTGCCATGGGATTTTCTTTTGTAAATACTGATGAAAAAAAGTCATTTAGCATATTGGCTTTTTCCTCATCCTCATCCACCATTTCACCCAGACTATTTTTAAGGGGGCCAACACTGTCATTTTTTAGTTTCTTACTATTTATATAGTTAAAGAATATTTTGGGATTATTTTTACTCTCTCTGGCAATGAGTCTCTCGGTCTCAATCTTTGCTGCCTTGATTTGCTTTTTACAGAATGTATTTAATTTTCTGTATTTATTTAATGCCTCCTCACTACCTACTTCCTTTAATTCTCTAAATGCTTTCTTTTTGTCCCTTATTGCGCCCCTTACAGCTCTATTTAGCCATATTGGTTTCCTCCTATTTCTAGTATGTTTATTCCCATACGGTATATACTGTGCACAGGTCCTATCCAGGATGCTAATAAATGTCTCCCATTTTCTTTGTGTATTTTTGTGTCTCAGGATATCGTCCCAGTTAATTGCACCAAGATCCTCTCTCATCCGTTGGAAATTTGCCCTCCTGTTGTGTCTGTGCAATTGCAGGTTGTGGGCAGGAGGCATCAGCACCTACTTCATAGACAGTATATTGAGAAGGCCATAGCATAGAGAAAGGGACAGTGGTTTCACAATCTGAAAAAAGATTTTGTACCCAGGCATTCCTCCTACCTACTGGGGTGCTTGGCTGCCGTGTGATTTTGCATGCTGGTGATGCTCAGGTTGGTGGTGATCTTGCCTCTTCTTAGCTTGTTTTGGCAGATGATGCAAATTACAGTTATTTTGTATGAATGAATTTCAGAAAAAACTGCCATACCAGGGAACAACGCACCCTTGGCCTGCTATCTAGCTGAGTGCGGGGAATCTGTGGAATGTAAGCCCGCTTGGGCAGGGTCCTCTCCCCTCTGTACAAGTATGTAATTGTTACTTTGTTTACTGTAAGTGATATCTGTAATTTGCATGTAACCCCTTCTTGTACAGCACCATGGAATCAATAATGCTATGTAAATAAATAATAATAATATTAATAATAATAACGACTGTTGATCGATTTTTCCTCTTGTCAATCCACTAAATCTTCTTGCCTGTTTTTGTGCTACGGACCAATCCCTGCCTTCTATGCTTGCCATCATGCCCGGTTGGATCAGTGGCCTAATCCTCGACCACATTGTCTTCCAATTCCTCAATCTGATTTGCCTTCTGAGTTGCGATTTTAGGCTGACCTGATAACAACTGTGCATTATGATTATCCTCCACCTCTTCAGACATGAATTGACCTTCCCCAAAGTTGCTTTCTCCAGGACGTGGGTGCTCAAATGTTTGGGAAACACTGCACTACACTTCTTCACGACCCTTTTAATGGTGCATGTTGAGAGGCCTGACAAATTATAAGGGAATGTAAACATTTCCTCAGAGTGGCCAGCATTGGGGTCATATGTTTCATGTGGCTCTTGATGGTAGGAGGAAGGAGGACCAGGTGGAGGACTCAGAGGCCCAGCCTCTTGGCTACTGAGATTGGTGCATGTGGAAGACTTTGTGGTGCTGCTTGTCAACACACTGGAGCCTTTGTCTGTCATCCAACCCACAACATCCTGGCAATTGTCTGGGAAGCTAGAATGATATCCAATCACGTTATGATCTGCAACACTGCCTTAGCGGGCACCACCACATCCATGTCCCTTAACGTCACCCTTTCTCATATTGAATGCTTCATGCTTATGAAAAAAAAAATCCTGGCTTTATTTTTGACAAGTACCCTCACAGCGGTGTTATGTAGAAAATCAATATATATATAGCAATGTGAAGTAATTTTTCTTTAAGATATCAGCTTTATTACACACGGCAACAGCAGACTCATGAAAATTAGAGATAAATAGTCATGTTTGCGTATCTCTGCTTGCTTTGCACCAGTTGCACAACTGCTAGATAAAGATACACTGTTTATTAAACTAATAGAAAGTGCATAGGTTTTTGAAGATTGATCAATGGCATTCCTCTCTCTTTCCCTTGAGTAAGCTTCTTCATGAAATGGGTTTCAGGCCTGACAGACTGACCACAATACAGGCCCTCGCTTGCATACACTGTATTTAGAATTTAACTCTGATGCTTTTGGTGTCTGGTAGATTCCAATTTACTGACATTGATCATACAGCTCCCCTAACTCCTATATTATATTCAACTTACAGTGGCTTCACCTACTATGACAGTTGTTCCATTGGGATCTGGTGGCAAAAATGAACTGTGGAGCTTATAAATGAAGGTTTTACAGCACCTGCTGACCCTCTGCTAATTGTCAGCGAGGGCTGTATAATATCATGGCGGTGGACATGGTGATGGTGGTGGCCAAAACCCAAAATTCAAATGGGCATGTTTGAAACGACATTGTAAAAGGATGGGGACTATGTATTCCACTATCGGGCTAACTATTTGGCCTTAAGGAAGGTTCCTCCCAAATGTAGGAGTGAGAGCCCTCACAAATGTTAAAGTAAAAAATAAGGCCAAAACACTCCTCATGAACATATACTAAAGGGGAGGCATAATTATTTTTTTTGCATTATATACATGTAAGTATGAAGGAAATAATGTTTATCAGAATGTTTCCCTTTAAAAAAAATGTTTGGTTTCGTAGGTCTTTTTAAAAGTCCGTAAAATGGCTCAATAGTCTGACAACATTATTCCCAGATACCATGTGTGAGTCAGAAAGGCATGCAGGCATCTTCTCCATGCTATTCTTATTTAGTTTTAACTCTTTCCCAATCATTTCAGCTTTTTTCTCAGGCACCCAGACCTGTTTGTTGGGTCCATGAGAAAAATATTCAGCTTTCCATTGACTTACATTGGATTCATTTTTCGGTAAGAATACACAGATATTAGGAATTATTTGTGCTGATTTTCCTGAATAAGAATATTTCACTATTCGATCATGACTAGCTCTCATCACTAACCCCATAGTCATATTGTATAAAAACACACACACAGAATAATGTCTTTTAATTGAAAGAATGACACAGATTTCTTTAAAAAATCTTAATTAAACCATATTTACTGCATCGCCCATTTCAGTGATGCCATTGTCTCCTGCAAGAGAAATAAAATAAAAAACAACAATATTCCTCACCTTTCCATAGAGAAGATAATAATCCATTTGTCCCTCAACAGGTCTAGCTCTGCTGATGCAATCATACAGCCTGAAATCCATCAGAGACACTTAAGGCCCCATCACACATAGCGAGATCGCTAGCGAGATCGCTGCTGAGTCACAAGTTTTGTGACGCAACAGCGACCTCAGTAGCGATCTCGCTATGTGTGACACGTACCAGCGACCAGGCCCCTGCTGTGAGATCGCTGGTCGTGTCGGAATGGCCTGGACCGTTTTTTGATCGTTGAGGTCCCGCTGGGTAGCACACATCGCTGTGTTTGACACCTTACCTACGACCTCGTTGACGACTCAGACACTGAATCGTCATAATAGCTCCCATGTGACATCGTTGTACAGGTCGCTACAGGTCGCTGGTGAGATGTCAAACAGTGAGATCGCAGCAGCGATCGTTGGGAAGATCTCACTGTTTGACATCTCACCAGCGACCACATAGCGACGCAGCAACGATCCCTGACAGGTCGTATCATTGTCGGGATCGCTTTAGCGTCGCTAAGTGAGACGGGGCCTTAAGTAGCATCTTGTACCACTGCCCAGTGTCTCATGGTGAACTCTTATAGCCTGTCTGATGTCGCTGCGAGCATGAGAAAGTTCTAATGCTCGTGGTGCCATCAGAAAGGTCCTGAGACTTCACAGCCAATGAACTCACTTCACCTCACTGACATCATCACGAAAAAGGTGGGAACATTTTTAACGGCGCTCGTGCTGATGTCAGACAGGTGAAGTGAGTTCATTTGCTGTGAACTCCCAGGACCTTCCTGACGACACTGCGAGCATTAGAACTTTCTCACACTCGCGGTTAGATCAGACAGGTCGTATGAGTGCCCTGTGAGTTACAGGGCAGTGGAAGCAGACACTACTCAGTGTTTCTACTGGATGACAGGCTGTCAGATGATGCTACTATGCAGCCTGCCATGGTTGCATTTGTTGGTCTACCTGACCGTGCTTTTGTTTTTACAGAACCTCTGATTTTCCATTTGTTAATCACAGTTTGAATGCTGCTGACTGGCATGATCAATTCCTTGGACATATTTTTGTATCCCTTTCCTGTTTTATACAGTTCAATTACCTTTTCCCGCAGATCCTTTGACAATTCTTTTGCTTTTCCCATGATTCACAATCCAGAAATGCAGTGGCTGGATTAAAGATGCAAGAGTCTGTATGGATCCCAGAAACTCACTCAGCTTTTATGCACACACACTGCTTACAAGCACACAGGTCACAGGCGAGGATGTTACCTTTAATAGCCATTCAAACCAATTTGTATCAACTTCTGTGCATGTTATCAGGCCAAAATCATCAGGGTATGTGAACTTTTGATCAGGGTCATTTGGATGTTTTGGGTTGTCATCATCATTTAAAAAGAGAAAACACAGTAAATGGCTTCACCCAACTGCCAACCATGAGTGGAATAAAAGTTATGGTTTTATCTTTCATATTCTCTGAAAAGCAAAAAATTTGCTGGGGTATATAAACTTTTGAGTACAAATGTTTACATATATTCAACGCAATTATTTTCTCGCATTTTTACCAAATTATACCAACTTTTTTAGATTTTAAGAAAAATACTTGTGCTTCTGATCACGAATCCGAATGTGCCATATTGGTGCCGAATTTATGTTTCGCGATTGTTTTCCAAACATGTTTGCTAATCTCCCTAACATGTCAAGCATTTTTTTTTTTAAATTTCCTATGTTGTAATCACTGTAAATAAATTTATAATTCCACACCAGTTCATTTTTGCGCTTAATTAAAATCTTAATTAAAATATTCTTCTTGGATTTATTTCTTTTCACTGTAAAAATTATATGGAACCAGCGTAAAATTGAAAATAATGAGAATAAGACAATTTGTTATAACACAATATCCATATGTTGCCTATCTAACACATACAGTATATAAAATAAATGTGTGAGATTTAAAAATAAAGAACAGCTGTATATTGGTGTAGAATAACTTATGCAGAAACATGTTATCTGAGATTTTTATTGTATTGCAGGTAACTAATGCTTGAAGATTATTAGAGTCTCAGACACTAAATCCATAAAGAGTTATCTAATTTAATATGTTAAATTCTGCACAGAGACTGAAGTAGCATAAAACAATGTAAAATTACATTTTTACCCTTTGTTAAAACTCTGCATTCTTACTGCTACCCACCAACATACTATTACCATTGCTTGCAGACGACACGGTCCTCATACCCCATGTGACTTTTACCATACACAGCTGAGGCCAGTGTATGGCAAATCCTTCTATGCTACTGCATTAATCACCATCTTTTATCTAATTATGCACTTAGGAAGCACTTCTAGTGACCTTTCAGTGAACCTTCTATAAAATTTACAATACTTTGCCTGTGGTTTATATTATTCAGTGCAACTATTGTTGTTTACAATATGTAGACTGAAATATAAAGTAATGTTGATATTGTGCTGGACAATATTTTTTTAAAACATGCAACTTAGCCAACTATAACATGTATCAACTATGGGGATAAAATGAAAAATCAGTTCATTTTGGAAATCGACAAGCACAAAACAGAGCACCATACTCGATCCTTCCTTGGATAACAGATTCCCAAAGGAACTCAATCTCCATTCTCAACTTCATATTTTTTAGACTTACTTTACACATAATTATTTGTTGCAGCGTTCAATGAATATCATTAACCCCTTTAACCTCTTTAAACCCATGCCTGTTAGCACCTTCTGACCAGGCCAAATTTGACAATTCTGACTAGTGTCAATTTATGTGGAAATAACTCTTGAATGCTTAAACGGATGCTACTGATTCTGAGAAAGTTTTTTCGTGACATATTGCTCTTCATGATAATGGTAACATTTCTTTTATATGACTTGCGTTTATTTGCGAAGAAAAAAAAGAAATTCAGCAAAAATGTTGAAAAATTAGCAATTTTCAAACTTTTATGTCACACAAAATAGTTAATAAACAATATTTCCCATATTTCGGCTTTACATTAGCACAATTTTTGAAACATACTTTTTGTTTTGTTATGAAGTCATAAGGGTTTAAATTTGACCAGCAATTTCTTATTTTTTCAACAAAATTTACAAAAACAATTTTTTTAGGGACCATGCTACATTTGAAGTGACATTTTACAACGTTGAGCAATGAAAATAAAAAAATGTAATTTTTTACACAAAGATGTGATTTAGCATTTTAGCAAGGGTAGCAGGAGAAATTGCACAATACAATTTGTTGTGCAATTTGTCCTGAGTATGGCGATACCCCACATGTGAGGGAAAACTACTGTTTGGGATAAATAGTGGATGCATTGACACAATAGGAGAGCCCCTGATGTGCCTAAACAGTAGAAACACCACACAAGAGACACCTTTTTGGAAAAAAGCAGCAGTGGACTTTGCCAAGTGAAAATTGAAAAACTGCCGTTATAATGATCAGTACATTACAGTAACCAGTACATTGTAGTGACCAGTATATTGTATTGATCAGCACATTGTAGTGACCAGTACTTTGTGTCAGGTTAATTTTTTTGGAGGCACACACTGGCAAATTAGGTGGGCTCTCATCGTTACAGAAATGCCAAACATGTGGATACTAAATATGGTTTAGGCACAAAGTGGGGCTCAGAAGGGAGTGAGGCATTTGGATTTGGGAGTGCAGAATTTGCTGGATATAATTTGGAGGGCAAGGAGCCATTTTGCTTTTCCAGAGACTTTGTACTACCAGTAACATGGAAGCCTCTTTTATTTCCATTGACAGATGACGGATTTGAGTGGGGAATTTTTTCGTGGAATTATTTGAAGCTTTAGTTGTGAACATTTTACATACCATTTGGGATCACAATTATCTGGTGCTCTGCACTGAGCACTTAAAGCGGGGTTTCCATCTAAGTCTCCGAATGACGAGATTCAGATGAAACCCTTGAGGGAACCATTTACTATAATGAGGCAGCAGAATTACTCTGGACTCTAGCCTCTGTTCAGCTGTGTCCTTTTCTTTAAAGTGCAAAAAAACTATGGCCGACGGCACTTTTATCCAATCCTAAAAAAATGGACACCTTCAGGACACAGGCCGTACAGGTCCACAGTGTCTCCATATGCCTCTTTATAGGGAATCTTCTGCCAGGGATTCCATCTGAATCACGTATTTCAGAGATTTACAACGGAAGAGGACTACAACTCTAGTGCATCCTATTGGAAGTAGCAATCCTAACAGTCAATGTCGACCCTTAACGAGTCATGTGACAAGGCTCGTTAAAGGGTCGACATTGACTATTAGAGGATTGCTACGTCCAATAGGTGGCACTAGAGTTCCAGTCCTCCTCCTCTCTGAAGAGACAATTTGCATATTTCCCAGAGGAGCATCGCTGCTTTAAGTCTTCTCACCTCTACATGCTTAACATGTCACTCTTCGCAAGGAGAAACGATACTTCTTGGATCCTAGAGATTTACAACAAAACCCCAATGTAAGTGCTCAGCATAGAAAGCAGAATAAATATGCACAGAGCCTTACTGTGATCTTTGGGAGGCAGAATGAACAAATCAACAGTATGTGTAGAATTGGTTTCATTTTTTATGCAGTTTCTCGAGCAGTATAAGTGATTAATCGACTTTATTCTTCGGGTTGGTGTGATTACAGCAATACCACATTTATATTGGTTTTTATGTTTGGCTGCTGCCACACATTAAAAGATTCTTTTTATGTAAAAACTTGTGTATTGACATATTTTGAGAGCTGTCATGTTTCCATATTTGTGCTGGCAGAGTCATGTGATGGCTTGGTTTTTGCCAGACGAGTTGATGATTTTATTGGTATCATTTTTTGGGCACATGATATTTTTCTCTTTCTGTTCCAATTTTCTGGAGGCAGAATTAAAAAACACCAGCAATTTGGGAATTGTAACATTAATACACCAGCTTTATTCTGCTGGTCAGTGAGATTACAGCAATACCCCATTATATAGTTTTTTGTGTGTTTTGGCACTTTTAAGCAATAAAAACTATTTAATAGAAAAAAATATCCACTTTTTGTTCTGTGGCATGATGAAAAAGCATAATTTTTTGCCAGTTTTTTTTTTTTTCATTTTTTTTTTGCGGTGTTCACTGAAGGGGTTAACTATTGAGACAGTTTTATAGGTCAGATCACTCCAGACGCTGTGGTACCAAATATGCGTACTTTTTTTCCATAAAAATACTTATGTATAGGTACAATATATTTTTTATTTGTTTGTTATTATTTTGTAATTTCAAACAAATATATTTTTACCATTTTTTTTCCTATGGGACTTTCACTTTCTGTAGTCTGATCGCAGTTCTAATCTATTGCAATGCATCACAATGGCAATGCATTAGAACTGTCAGTCCTGCAGATGCAAGTTAGTTAGATTATGTAATGTGCATAATGTCACTAAATTGCTAGTCCTGGTGACCTGGATGTTATCATGATGACATAGGGTCATCATTGAAACAATCAAACTCCCACGATAACGTCATGGGGATGCCGATTGGAGTGCAGAGGGGGATCACTCTCTGTGCATGCCCGCTAATCTAAGTGTTTAGGGGGTGAAAGTGCCAGGAGTGGTACGGGCACCACTCCTGTACTGAGTGCCAAGTAGTCCGGTACAAACCTATAAGTCTGCAGTCACTATGTGTGACTGCAGACTTATGAATTACCCCAGTGTACAAAATGTGTGCTGTGGGGATTTACAGGATTCTGACCTGGGATCGGACGATATGTATGACTTATAAATATTCCTAGCCAAAGGGTGTGGCCTCGCTCCATACACTTGTATTGAGCAAGCCCTCGACTTGTCTCTTCATGTGGCCAAACAGTGGACGTGGCCTACTAGTGGGTTTCACTTCATATAAGTGTATGGAAAGTGAGGCTGTGCCCACTGACATTGCTCATACATACTCTCTGGTCTCGACTCAGAATCTCATGAATCCCCACAGTGTGCTCGCTGGGGGAATTCATAGGTCTGCAGTTACACAGAGCGACTGCAGACTTTTCGGTTTGGACAGGACAACCCCTTCAACTGTGACTCCATAGTGCCAAGTAAAAGTAAAAACAGTGCCATTTGTAGTAAGAAAATCACTAATAATAATAATAACAATAATACTATATTAACCCCTTTCTGACATCAGACGTGTTATCCCGTCGAGGTGGGGTGGACACGTATGACCACCGACGGGATAGTACGTTCAGCGGGATCGGCCGCGCTCATGGGGGGAGCGCGGCTTATCGCGGCTGGGTGTCAGCTGATTATCACAGCTGACATCTGGCACTATGTGCCAGGAGTGGTCATGGAGCGCCCCCGGCACATATTCCCATAAATACATTTCTTTATCTAAATAAAAAAAAACAATAAAAGTACACATATTTAGTATTGCCGCTTCCGTAACGACCCAACCTATAAAACTGTCCCACTAGTTAACCCCTTCAGTGAACACTGTAAGAAAAATAATTAAAAAACGAGGCAAAAAACAACGCTTTATTATCATACTGCCGAACAAAAAGTGGAATAACATGCGATCAAAAAGACGGATATAAATAACCATGGTACCGCTGAAAACGACATCTTGTCCCCCAAAAAACAAGCCGCCATACAGCATCATAAGCAAAAAAATAAAAAAGTTATAGTCCTCAGAATAAAGCGATGCCAAAATAATTATTTTTTCTATAAAATAGTTTTTATCGTATAAAAGCGCCAAAACATAAAAAAAGATATAAATGAGATATCGCTGTAATCGTACTGACCCAAAGAATAAAACTGCTTTATCAATTTTACCAAACGTGGAATGGTATAAACGCCTCCCCCAAAAGAATTTCATGAATAGCTGGTTTTTGGTCATTCTGCCTGACAAAAATCAGAATAAAAAGCGATCAAAAACTGTCACATGTCCGAAAATGTTACCAATAAAAACGTCAACTCGTCCCACAAAAAACAAGACCTCATTTGACTCAGTGTACCAAAATATGGAAAAATTATAGGTCTCAAAATGTGGAGGCGCAAAAACTTTTTTGCTATAAACAGCGTCTTTTAGTGTGTGACAGCTGCCAATCATAAAAATCCGCTATAAAAATGCTATGAAAGTAAATCAAACCCCCATTCATCACCCCCTTAGTTAGGGAAGAATAATAAAATTCAAAAAAGTGTTTATTTCCATTTTCCCATTAGGGTTAGGGCTAGGGTTAGGGCTAGGGTTAGGGCTAGGGTTAGGGCTATGGTTAGGGCTATGGTTAGGGCTAGGGTTAGGGTTGGGGCTAGGGTTGGAGCTAAAGTTAGGGTTAGGGTTGGGGCTAAAGTTAGGGTTAGGGTTGGGGCTAAAGTTAGGGTTAGGGTTGGGGCTAAAGTTAGGGTTAGGGTTTAGGGCTAAAGTTATGATTAGGGTTGGGGCTAAAGTTAGGCTTAGGGTTTGGATTACATTTATGGTTGGGATTAGGGTTGGGATTAGAGTTAGGGTTGTGTCAGGGTTAGGGATGTGGTTAGGGTTTCCGTTGGGATTAGGGGTGTGTTTGGATTAGGGTTTCAGGTAGAATTGGGGAGTTTCCACTGTTCATGCACATCAGGGGCTCTCCAAATGCAACATGGCGTCCGATCTCAATTCCAGCCAATTCTGCGTTGAAAAAGTAAAACAGTGCTTCTTCCCTTCGGAGCTCTCCCGTGCGCCCAAGCAGGGGTTTACCCCAACATATTGGGTATCAGCGTACTCAGGATAAATTGGACAACAACTTTTGGGGTCCAAGTTCTCTTGTTATCCTTGAGAAAATAAAAATTTGGGGGGCTAAAAATCATTTTTGTGGGAAAAAAGGATTTTTTATTTTCACGGCTCTGCGTTGTAAACTGTAGTGAAACACTTGGGGGGTTCAAAGTTCTCACAACACATCTAGATAAGTTCCTTGGGAGGTCTAGTTTCCAATATGGGGTCACTTGTTGGGGGTTTCTAATGTTTGGGTACATCAGGGACTCTGCAAATGCAATGTGATGCCTGCTGACCAATCCATCTAAGTCTGCATTCCAAATGGCGCTCCTTCCCTTCCGAGCTCTGCCATGCGCCCAATCAGTGGTTCCCCCCACATACGGGGTATCAGCGTACTCAGGACAAATTGTACAACAACTTTTGTGGGTCCAATTTCTCCTGTTACCCTTGGGAAAATACAAAACTGGGGGCTAAAAAATCATTTTTGTGAAAAAAAATATATATTTTCACGGCTCTGCGTTATAAACTGTAGTGAAGCACTTGGTGGTTCAAATCTCTCAAAACACATCTAGATAAGTTCCTTAGGGGGTCTACTTTCCAAAATGGTGTCACTTGTGGGGGGTTTTAATGCTTAGGCACATCAGGGGCTCTCCAAACGCAACATGGTGTCCCATCTCAATTCCAGTCAATTTTGCATTGAAAACTCAAACGGCGCTCCTTCCTTTCTGAGCTATGTCATGCTCCCAAACAGTCATTTACCCCCACATAATGGGGTATCTTCGTACTCAGGACAAATTGCACAACAACTTTTGTGATCTAATTTTTTCTCTTACCCTTGGGAAAAAAAAATTGGGGGAGAAAAAAATCATTTTTGTGACAAAAAATTTGATTTTTATTTTTACGGCTCTGCATTATAAGCTTCTGTGAAGCACATGTTGGGTCAAAGTGCTCACCACACATCTAGATAAGTTCCTTAAGGGGTCTACTTTCCAAAACGGTGTCACTTGTGGGGGGTTTCAATGTTTAGGCACATCAGGGGCTCTCCAAACGCAACATGGCGTCCCATCTTAATTCCAGTCAATTTTGCATTGTAAAGTAAAATGGCTCTACTTCCCTTCCGAGCTCTGCTATGCGCCCAAACAGTGGTTTACCCCCACATATGGGATATCTTCATACTCAGGACAAATTGCACAACAACTTTTGTGGTCTAATTTCTTCTCTTACCCTTGGAAAAATAAAAAAATTGGGGGCGAAAGATCATTTTTGTGAAAAAATATGATTTTTTTTTTTATGGCTCTGCATTATAAACTTCTGTGAAGCACTTGTTGGGTCAAAGTGCTCACCACACATCTGGATAAGTTCCTTAAGGGGTCTACTTTCCAAAATGGTGTCACTTGTGGGGGGTTTCAATGTTTAGGCACATCAGGGGCTCTCCAAACGCAATATGGCGTCCCATCTCAATTCCAGTCAATTTTGCATTGAAAAGTAAAATGGCGCTCCTTTACTTCCGAGCTCTGCCATGCACCCAAACAGTGGTTTACCCCCACATATGGGGTATCAGCGTACTCAGGACAAATTGTACAACAACTTTCAGGGTCCATTTTCTCCTGTTACCCTTGGTAAAATAAAACAAATTGGAGCTGAAATAAATTTTGTGTGAAAAAAAGTTAAATGTTCATTTCTATTTAAGCATTCCAAAAATTCCTGTGAAACACCTGAAGGGTTAATAAACTTCTTGAATGTGGTTTTGAGCACCTTGAGGGGTGCAGTTTTTAGAATGGTGTCACACTTGGGTATTTTCTATCATATAGACCCCTCAAAATGACTTCAAATGAGATGTGGTCCCTAAAAAAAAATGGTGTTGTAAAAATGAGAAATTTCTGGTCAAATTTTAACCCTTATAACTCCCTAACAAAAAAATGTTGGTTCCAAAATTGTGCTGATGTAAAGTAGACATGTGGGAAATGCTACGTATTAAGTATTTTGCGTGACATATCTCTGTGATTTAACCCCTTCATGACCGTGGGATTTTCCGATTTTCCGTATTTGTTTTTCACTTCCCTCCTTCCCAGAGCCATAACTTTTTTATTTTTCCGTCAATTTGGCCATGTGAGGGCTTATTTTTTGCGGGACGAGTTGTACATTTGAAATACATCATTGGTTTTACCATGTCGTGTACTAGAAAACGGGAAAACAATTCCAAGTGTGGTGAAATTGCAAAAAAAGTGCAATCCCACACTTGTTTTTTGCTTGGCTTTTCTGCTAGGTTCACTAAATGCTAAAACTGACCTGCCATTATGATTCTCCAGGCCATTACGAGTTCATAGACACCTAACATGACTAGGTTATTTTTTACCTAAGTGGTGAAAAAAAATTCCAAACTTTGCTAAAAAAAAAAAAAAAATTGCGCCATTTTCCGATACTCATAGCGTCTACATTTTTCATGATCTGGGGTCGGTTGAGGGCTTTTTTTTGCGTGCCGAACTGGCGTTTTTAATGATACCATTTTGGTGCAGATATGTTCTTTTGATCGCCCGTTATTGCATTTTAATGCAATGTCACGGCAACCAAAAAAACGTAATTCTGGCGTTTCGGATTTTTTTCTCATTACGCCGTTTAGCGATCAGGTTAATGCTTTTTTTTATTGATAGATCGGGCGATTCTGAACGCGGCAATACCAAATATGTGTAGGTTTGATTTTTTTATTATTGATTTATTTTGATTGGGGCGAAAGAGGGGTGATTTAAACTTTTATTTTTTTTTATTTTTTTCACATTTTTTTAAACTTTTTTTTTTACTTTTGCCATGCTTCAATAGCATCCATAGGAGGCTATAAGCAGGCACAACTCGATCGCCTCTGCTACATAACAGCGATCATCAGATCGCTGCTATGCAGCAGAAAATCAGGTGTGCTGTGAGCGCCGACCACAAAGTGGCGCTCACAGCTACCGGCGATCAGTAACGATAGAGGTCTCAAGGACCTCTATGGTTACAATACTGAAGCATCGCCGACCCCCGATCATGTGACGGGGGTCGGCGATGACGTCATTTCCGGCCGCCCGGCCGGATGCGGTAGTTAAATGCCGCTGTCTGCGTTTGTCAGCGGCATTTAACTAGTTAATAGCGGCGGGTGAATCGCGATTTCACCCGCCGCTATTGCGGGCACATGTCAGCTGTTCAAAACAGCTGACATGTCCCGGCTTTGATGCGGGCTTACCGCGGAGCCCTGCATCAAAGCAGGGGACCTGACGTCGGACGTACTATCCCATCCGACGTCAGGAAGGGGTTACAGACATAAAAATTCAAAGTTGGAAAATTGCAAAATTTTCAAAATTTTCGCCAAATTTTATTTTTTTTCACAAATAAACACAGGTAATATCAAATAAATTTTACCACTGTCATGAAGTATAATATGTCACGAGAAAACAGTGTCAGAATCACCGGGATCCGTTGAAGCGTTCCAGAGTTATAACCTCATAAAGTGACAGTGGTCAGAATTGTAAAAATTGACTTGGTCATTAAAGTGCAAACCACCCTTGGGGGTACAGGGGTTAAAACCCCTTCATGACGGAGCCATTTTTCACTTTTGCGTTTTCGTTTTTTCCTCCCCTCCTTCCCAGAGCCATAACTTTTTTATTTTTCTGTCAATATGGCCAAGTAAGGGCTTGTTTTTTTGTGGGACGAGTTGTACTTTTGAACGATACCATTGGTTTTACCATGTCTTGTACTAGAAAACGGGGAAAAAATTCTAAGCGTGGTGCAATTGAAAAAAGTGCAATCCCACACTTGTTCTTTGTTTGGCTTTTTTGCTAGGTTCACTAAATGCTAAAACTGTCCTTCCATTGTGATTATCCAGGTCATTATTTTTTAACTAAGTGGTGAAAAAAAAGTCAAACTTTTCTAAAAAAAAAAATGGCGCAATTTTCCGATACTTGTAGCGTCTCCAAGCGGGAACTCGGCTTATTGTTTGTGCACCAAGTTTTTAATTATATCAATTTAGTGCAGATACGTTCTTTTGATCACCCGTTATTGCATTTTAATGCAATGTCGCAGCGACCAAAAAAATCATAATTCTGGCATTTTGAATTTTTTTCTTGCTACGCCGTTTAACGATCAGGTTAACCCTTTTTTTATTGATAGATCGGGTGATTCTGAACTCGGCAATACCAAATATGTGTATGTTTGATTTTTTATTGTTTTATTTTGAATGGGGCGAAAGGGAGGTGATTTAGACTTTTAGATTTTTTTATTTTTTACATATTTTTAAAAACATTTTTTTTACTTTTGCCATGCTTCAATAGCCTCCATGGTATGCTACAAGTTGGCACAACGCGATCGGCTCTGCTACATAGGAGCGATGCTCAGATCACTTCCATGTAGCTGAATTCCTACATTGCTATGAGCGAAGACCACAGAGTGGGGCTCATAGCAATCTGGCATCAACAACCATAGAGGTCTTACGGAGTCGTATGGTTGTCATGTCGACACATTGCTGACCCCCGATCACGTGTCGGGGGTCAGCGATGCGCCCATTTCCGGCCCGATGGCCGGAAGCGCTAGTTAAATGCTGCTGTCAGTGTTTGACAGTGGCATTTAACTGGTTAATAGTGGCGGGTGGATCGTGATTCCACTTGCCGCTATTGCATGCGCATGTCAGCTGTACAAAACAGCTGACATGTCACGGCTTTGATGTGGGCTCAGCGCCGGAGCCCACATCAAAGGGAGAGACATGACATTGCCCTGTACTAGTACGGCGCATGTCGTGAGGGGGTTAATATAAATATGGTCCAAAGGGTGTCCCTGAAAGTGATAATTCAAACAACAAACACTATATGCATCTCATCTATTACCACATAGTTTTTAGTTTTGCAGCCTATAAGCCTCTTCTGGCCTTTAGCTAGTCTGCGTACATAGATAGGAGGTTTACCCATAGCCTTATGATAGAACCTTAAGGCCTGGGTCGCACCAATGTTGATTATCTCATGCGAGAGTATCAGGCAGATTATGCTAATTACACTCAGCTCGAACTCTGATCAGAGTTTGAGCCGAGTATCAGCATTGTGGGATCCGATTCTCTCACATAAGAGAATCGTATCGCAGGAGTGGAGAAGACAGAGAACTTGCTTTCTCCATCACCTCCATTATCTATTTGTGTGTAAATGTTTTACATGCACCAATAGACTTGAATGGGTTTGCGCGGTATGAAGCTACTCATATGAAGCTACTCACAGCATGTTGCGATTTTTTTCTCATGACAATCTGCACTCCCCCATAATATAATGTAGTGCTATCCAATAAAACTTTGGATAGCACTTGTCCAACTTCTGTGCTTGTGTGATCGAGCCCGGACAATGCAACATAAAGTAATGGAGCACAGTGGTTTTGCACATCTATTGATAACTTACCAGCAATAAAAATGGTTATGCAGTTTTTTTTAAGGTTGTTTTTTCACCAATATTTGGAGTGCTGCTGCTGTTTTTCTTGCTTCTTTGGACTTTTCATGCACTTTTTTCACAGCAAGCACCTCCAGCAAGGTGAAGGTTTCCGGAAGGTGTCCGTGATTCAGTTTATTCATCCTTTAACAGTCAGTACTAGTGTTGAGCATTCCGATACCGCAAGTATCGGGTATCGGCCGATACTTGCGGTATCGGAATTCCGATACCGGGATTCCGATACTTGCCGCATATCGGATACCGGAATCGGAAGTTCCAAGATTCAAAATGCAGAAATTCAGCCAATGAGAATGATTCCAAGTGTGGGCACATCCTGTTTAGCATGGAGGGCATGAAACTACTGGCAAGGCTGTGATTGGCTGCTGAAATGATGTCATGATGCAGTTTAAAAGTCGCTGGCGCCATTTTGCGATCACTCTGCTGTGAATTCAGTTAGTGACAGGACGCTGTTTGCTGACTGAGGGACAGTTTAGAGATAGCGATTTGCTTCTTTGTGCTTTCCAAAGGCTAATTTAGCAACCGCTGTGTTCACCTACTATTCACCTTCCTTTTGCCTTGTAGCGCTGTTTTCACAGCGATCTGCAAGGTCTGTGTGTGTGTGTGTGTGAGTGCAGCCCACTCTCTAGTCTGAGTGCAGCCACATAGGCCATCCATAGCTGGTTGTATTCAGTTCAGGGAGGGTGGTTCATTGCCTCATACTGTTCTTTTTTTTTTTTTTTTTTTTTTTTCAAGTAGTGTAGTCTGCTGCTAATTTATTCAAAAAAATCCTATTAGTGTCTTTCCACCCGTCTCCAGCTAATTTGTGGAAAAACACTACATAGGATAAAGTAGAGGAGGGTTTTTGGGCCTTGCAGCGCCGTTTACGGCTGTCTGCACGGTCTCCGTGTGACTGCAGCTCGCCCTGTAGTCTGTGAGCAGCCGTAGCCTGGTTGTCTCCAGCTCAGGGTTGTTCACTGCGTCATACCGCCAAATCAATTTTCATTTTGTTTTAAGTAGTGCAGGCTGCTGCACATTTTTTCAAAAAATTCCTATTAGTGTCTTTCCACCCGTCTCCAGCTAATTTGTGGAAAAACACTACATAGGATAACGTAGAGGAGGGTTTTTGGGCCTTGCAGCGCCGTTTACGGCTGTCTGCACGGTCTCCATGTGACTGCAGCTCGCCCTGTAGTCTGTGAGCAGCCGTAGCCTGGTTGTCTCCAGCTCAGGGTTGTTCACTGCGTCATACCGCCAAATCAATTTTCATTTTGTTTTAAGTAGTGCAGGCTGCTGCACATTTTTTCAAAAAATTCCTATTAGTGTCTTTCCACCCGTCTCCAGCTAACTTGTGGAAAAACACTACATAGGATAACGTAGAGGAGGGTTTTTGGGCCTTGCAGCGCCGTTTACGTCTGTCTGCATGGTCTCCGTGTGACTGCAGCTCTATCCGTTGTCAGTTCAGCCCCCAAAAAATAAATAAATAATAAAGTTCACCAAACACACCAGTGACACCACTTTACATTTGTGTAGGCCACATTAGCTCATATTAAAGTCTAGTCCACACTTTAGAAAATTAGTGTTTCTTATACCTGTTAGGAGGAGTTGCTCAGGAATAAGCACACAAAGCCGTTAGTACTTTTCTGCTTATCTTTATCAGTCAACCAAGATGAAGAAGGCAGTGAGTAAGGCACGTGGGCGTGGGCGTGGGCGCGGAGCAGGGAGGGGACGTGGGGATTCTGTGCCTGCTGCGGGCACCGGTGACTCATCAGCACCCACATTCACCAGGCAACAGTCGTTCATGCGCAGCTTTGTGTCAGAGCGCCGTACACCGCTGCTGCGTGAAGAACAAATTGAAGCCGTTGTCGGATGGATGGCAGCTAATGCATCAACTTCAATTAGTGCCACATCCTCTCAGACACAGAGCACTGGAGAGCAGCCATCTGTCTCTTCACCACCTGCCAAATTGCCCAGGCAGACAGAGAGCCCAGGACAGGAGCCGTCTCTACTTCTGTTCTCTGAATCTCTTGGCTTGGAAACAGGGGGCCAGCCAAGCAGCATTGGAGAAATGGAAGAAGAGGCAGGGTGCAGTGATGCCCAACAGCTTTTTCTCTCTTCCTCTGAAGAGGCGGGTGGGCCAGTGGCTCCGGTCACCACATCGCAGGCCGCATCAGCTGATGATGACACTCAGGTGCCACTTACTGGTGCGTGCTCTGCTGCTGAGACTACCCAGGAGGAGCAGTTGGGGGCAGAGGGTAGTGTAGATGATGAGGTCCTTGACCCATCTTGGCGTGAGGGACAGGAAGGTGGTGGGAGCAGCTCTGAGGAAGAGATTCCCCGTACGGCCCAAAGAGGGAGAGGGAGGGGGAAGACTGCGGATCCTGCAGCCTCCGCTTTGGCACCCGTTAGGAGCATGTCTCTTCCAAAAGCCAAAAAGGGCGCTCCCAAGACTTGCAGTGCCTGGTCCTTTTTTGACACAGTTGCAGATGACATTTGCTATGTCAGATGCAAGGTGTGTCATCAAAAAGTCAAAAGAGGGAAAAATGTCAGCAACCTCAATACCTCCAACATGTGGAAACATGTGCGCAACAGGCACCCGGTGGAGTTAGAAAAACACACTGAAGAGCTAGGCCAACCAACAGCGGCAGCTACCACCTCTTCAGCTCGTGTTGCCTCTTCCTCTAGCTCACACGCAGCTGGTTCGGCTTCCTCCCAGGATCGCCGTGGAAGAACCTCGGGCCCTGTTGTCCAGAGACCCGCTGTAATTCCACCCGCAGCACCACTTTCCCAGTCATCCACACACTCCCAGCCCAGTCTACAGCCATCGGTAGTACAGGCATGGGAGAAAAGGCGGCCTTTCTCGTCAAACCACCCACGAGCACAGGCTCTGACTGCAGGCATTGCCAAACTTCTTTCACTGGAAATGCTGTCATTCAGGCTGGTGGAGACTGACAGCTTCCGTGACTTGATGTCATTGGCAGTCCCACAGTACAATGTGCCCAGCCGCTTTTACTTCAGCAGGCAAGCCGTCCCTGCCCTGCACAAGCATGTGGAGGGACACATAAAACACGCGCTACTGAACGCCGTCAGTAGCAAGGTCCACCTCACCACCGATGCGTGGACCAGTCAACATGGACAGGGGCGATACCTGTCCCTCACTGCCCATTGGGTTAATGTCGTTGAGCCGGGTACAGACCGTGCGAGTGGCGCAGGACGTGTCCTGCCCACTCCAAGGATTGCAGGAATCCATTCTGTACGCATTGACTCCTCCTCTTACACCAGTTCCTCAGAATCATCGCTGCAGGAGCCGTCACAGTCCACCTCCACATGGACCCGTGATGAACGTGTACCTGTTACGACCGACATGAGCACAGCCGTGGCCAAACGTCAACAGGCCGTGTTGAAATTAATTTTTTTGGGGAATCGTAGCCACACAGCGCAGGAGCTCTGGAATGCCATCAAGCAGGAGAGCGATGTGTGGTTTGTGCCAGCGAATCTCCAGCCAGGCATGGTAGTGTGTGATAATGGCCGAAATCTGGTGGCAGCTCTGGGCCTCGGCAACCTCACTCACATCCCATGTCTGGCACATGTGCTCAATTTGGTCGTGCAGAGCTTTTTGAGGGACTATCCGGATCTTGATGCACTGCTGCACAAGGTCCGCCTAGAGTGTGCTCACTTGCGGCGTTCCAGCACGGCAAAAGCGCGCATTGCGGCTCTGCAGCGCCGACACCGCCTGCTGGAACATCGCATCATATGTGACCTACCTACCAGGTGGAATTCCACGTTACATATGTTGGAGCGGTTGTGTGAGCAGCAGCAAGCTGTAATGGAGTACCAGCTGCTTCAGGCGCAAAGAAGTCGCAGTCAGCGCCGTACAGACTTCACAACCACAGAGTGGGCCACTATGAATGACGTCTGCCAGGTTTTGCGTCCCTTTGATTATTCCACGCGGATGGCGAGTGCAGATGATGCACTAGTCAGCATGACTGTCCCCCTTATCTGCCTGCTTGAAAAATCACTGCAAGCGCTAAGGGATGATGTTGTGGAAGAGGTGGAGGATGAGGATTCACCATTTCCATCATCTTCTGGACAGTCAGCGCCACGTGGTTCCTCACAAATGCGTAGGCAGGGGACAGTTTGTGAGGAGGATGAGGAGGAGTCAATGGAGGAGGAAGACATCCGTCCAGAGGAGGGAGTTACCGAATTGTCCAGTACTCAGTGTGTACAGCGAGGGTGGGGTGATGACGAGCGGACAGAGACCACGCCTCCAGCAGGGGACAGCGTTTCTTGGGCAGTTGGCAGTCTGCAGCACATGGTGGATTACATGCTGCAGTGCCTGAGAAACGACCGCCGCATCGCCCACATTCTCAACATGTCTGATTATTGGGTGTTCACCCTCCTCGATCCTCGCTACCGGGACAACGTAGAAAGCCTCATCACACCGTTGAACCGGGAGCGAAAAATGCGGGAGTACCAAGACACACTGGTCAATTCCATCATCTTCTCCATTCCAACTGAGAGAAGTGCTGCTAGTGCATTCCAAAGCAGCTCAGTGCGTCCAGGCAGTGGTGGAGGCTCTGCACAAAGAGGGAGCAGAAGCAGTGCCTCTGCCCAAGGCAAGACCAGTATGGCCCAACTGTGGCACAGTTTTCTGTGCCCCCCACAAAAGTCTACACCATCACAGACGGCTCCAGTCAGCAGGAGGCAACGGTTCCGTCAGATGGTGACAGACTACATGTCTTGCCCTCTTGCTGTACTCCCAGACGGCTCTTCCCCTTTCAAGTTTTGGGTCTCAAAGCTGGATACATGGCCAGAGCTAAGCCAGTATGCATTGGAGGTGCTGTCTTGCCCTGCGGCCAGTGTATTATCGGAACGTGTCTTTAGTGCTGCAGGTGGTGTACTAACTGACCGTCGCATGCGACTATCCTCCGATAACGTTGACCGGCTTACTTTCCTGAAAATGAACAAGGCCTGGATCTCGCAGGAATTTGCCACTCCTCCTCCTGATTAAATAATTAGGTCACTGTATACGTTATCCAGGTCTCCTGTTGTGTTCATCTTTCTACCACCTGAACTTAAATTCCTGGGCTCCAACATCGCCAGTTGAGGCTCAGAAGTGCCGTCTGCACAGTCAAAACATACGACCCAGTGTTATTGGGTTTCAGTAACGTCAGCTGATCCCCAGCTGTGTAGCCGGCAATGTGTCATGCAACCGCCACGCTGACACAACAACTGAAATGTAAGAGAATCTGTCCCCCCCCCAAGGCGTTTGTTACTGAAAGAGCCACCTTGTGCAGCAGTAATGCTGCACAAGGAAAAGGTAGCTATTTCGGTTTAGCTCCTTGCACACGCAGAACTTAACACTTATAAAATGTGTCCACTGATACCGTAAAACCGTCCCGGAGGTGGGACTTTCCTTCATAATATGACGCAGCACAGCCGTCATTCCTACCCCCCCGGCGCTGCGCCCCGGCTCCTCAGCGTTGTTTGATTCCGTCCCGGAGCCTGCGCTGTTATGTTATCCCGTGGCCAGGCACACTTAGCGCTGCCCGTCTTCTGGCATCATTTGGTGTCAGGATGGCTGCGCCTGTGCGGCCGCGCTGGCCGAGAGCCCGCCTCGCAGTGTCTTCTGATTTAATCCCACTGGGGGCCTGGGATCCATGGACATGCGCATTGCATATCTGAACCTCCACCTCTCACTCATCTCCCTATGGCTTCTTCAGACTGTTCGGTGTCAGCTGGTCCCTAATAGAATGCCACGGTCGTGACACCGCACAGTCTTAAGAAGCCGTAGGGAGGGGAGTGAGAGGCGAGGATATGCACTGCGCATGGCCATGGATTCCAGGCCCCCAGTGGGATAAAATCAGAAGACACTGCGAGGCGGGCTCTCGTCCAGCGCGGCCGCACAGGCGCAGCCAGCCTGACACCAAATGATGTCAGAAGATGGGCAGCGCTAAGTGTGCCTGGCCAAGGGATAACTTAACAGCGCAGGCTCCGGGACGGAATCAAACAACGCTGATGAGCCGGGGCGCGGCGCCGGGGGGGTAGGAATGACGGCTGTGCTGCGTCATATTACGAAGGAAAGTCCCACCTCCGGGATGGTTTCACGGTTTCAGGGGACACATTTTATAAGTGTTTAGTTCTGTGTTTGCAGGGAGCGTGATGAAAAGAGCCACCTTTTCCTTTTGCATCTTTTGTGCTGCACAAGCTGGCTCTTTCAGCTACAAACGCCTTGGGGGGGGGGTTAAAGGTTCCCTTTCGACTTTCTCAGGCTTCGGCCTACATTGTGTTCCTCTGCTTTTCCACCTGTCCCTGGGCTCCAACACCGCCAGTTGCCGTCCAGAAGTGCTGTCCGCACAATCCCAACAGTCGCTCCTCTGTTATTGGGGTTCAGTAACGTCAGCTGTTCCCCAGCTGTGTGTGTGGCAATCCCTCCTACCTCCTCCACCTCCCCCTCCTGTCCCTGGGCTCCAACACCGCCAGTTGCCGTCCAGAAGTGCTGTATGCACAGTCAACAGTCCCTCCTCTGTTATTGGGGTTCAGTAACGTCAGCTGTTCCCCTGCTGTGTGTGTGGCAATCCCTCCTACCTCCTCCTCCTCCACCTGTCCCTGGGCTCCAACACCGCCAGTTGCCGTCCAGAAGTGCTGTACGCACAGTCAACAGTCCCTCCTCTGTTATTGGGGTTCAGTAACGTCAGCTGTTCCCCTGCTGTGTGTGTGGCAATCCCTCCTACCTCCTCCTCCTCCACCTGTCCCTGGGCTCCAACACTGCCAGTTGCCGTCCAGAAGTGCTGTACGCACAGTCAACAGTCCCTCCTCTGTTATTGGGGTTCAGTAACGTCAGCTGTTCCCCTGCTGTGTGTGTGGCAATCCCTCCTACCTCCTCCTACCTCCTCCTCCTCCACCTGTCCCTGGGCTCCAACACCGCCAGTTGCCGTCCAGAAGTGCTGTACGCACAGTCAACAGTCCCTCCTCTGTTATTGGGGTTCAGTAACGTCAGCTGTTCCCCTGCTGTGTGTGTGGCAATCCCTCCTACCTCCTCCTCCTCCACCTGTCCCTGGGCTCCAACACCGCCAGTTGCCGTCCAGAAGTGCTGTACGCACAGTCAACAGTCCCTCCTCTGTTATTGGGGTTCAGTAACGTCAGCTGTTCCCCTGCTGTGTGTGTGGCAATCCCTCCTACCTCCTCCTCCTCCACCTGTCCCTGGGCTCCAACACCGCCAGTTGCCGTCCAGAAGTGCTGTACGCACAGTCAACAGTCCCTCCTCTGTTATTGGGGTTCAGTAACGTCAGCTGTTCCCCTGCTGTGTGTGTGGCAATCCCTCCTACCTCCTCCTACCTCCTCCTCCTCCACCTGTCCCTGGGCTCCAACACCGCCAGTTGCCGTCCAGAAGTGCCGTACGCACAGTCAACAGTCCCTCCTCTGTTATTGGGGTTCAGTAACGTCAGCTGTTCCCCTGCTGTGTGTGTGGCAATCCCTCCTACCTCCTCCTCCTCCACCTGTCCCTGGGCTCCAAAACCGCCAGTTGCCGTCCAGAAGTGCTGTACGCACAGTCAACAGTCCCTCTTCTGTTATTGGGGTTCAGTAACGTCAGCTGTTCCCCAGCTGTGTGTGTGGCAATCCCTCCTACCTCCTCCACCTCCTTCTCCTCCACCTGTCCCTGGGCTCCAACACCGCTAGTTGCCGTCCAGTAGTGCTGTACGCACAGTCAACAGTCCCTCCTCTGTTATTAGGGTTCAGTAACGTCAGCTGTTCCCCTTCTGTGTGTGTGGCAATCCCTCCTACCTCCTCCACCTCCTCCTCCTCCACCTGTCCCTGGGCTCCAACACCGCCAGTTGCCGTCCAGAAGTGCTGTACGCACAGTCAACAGTCCCTCCTCTGTTATTGGGGTTCAGTAACGTCAGCTGTTCCCCTGCTGTGTGTGTGGCAATCCCTCCTACCTCCTCCTACCTCCTCCTCCTCCACCTGTCCCTGGGCTCCAACACCGCCAGTTGCCGTCCAGAAGTGCTGTACGCACAGTCAACAGTCCCTCCTCTGTTATTGGGGTTCAGTAACGTCAGCTGTTCCCCTGCTGTGTGTGTGGCAATCCCTCCTACCTCCTCCTCCTCCACCTGTCCCTGGGCTCCAACACCGCCAGTTGCCGTCCAGAAGTGCTGTACGCACAGTCAACAGTCCCTCCTCTGTTATTGGGGTTCAGTAACGTCAGCTGTTCCCCAGCTGTGTGTGTGGCAATCCCTCCTACCTCCTCCTACCTCCTCCTCCTCCACCTGTCCCTGGGCTCCAACACCGCCAGTTGCTGTCCAGAAGTGCTGTACGCACAGTCAACAGTCCCTCCTCTGTTATTGGGGTTCAGTAACGTCAGCTGTTCCCCTGCTGTGTGTGTGGCAATCCCTCCTACCTCCTCCTACCTCCTCCTCCTCCACCTGTCCCTGGGCTCCAACACCGCCAGTTGCCGTCCAGAAGTGCTGTCCGCACAGAGCCAAACACCTCGCCAATGTGTTAGTGGGGTTCAGCACCGCCAGCTGTTCCCCTGCTGTGCAGCCGGCAACGTGTACTGCGACCGCCACACAGGCACAACAAGTTAAATTTAAGGGAACCTGTCCCCCCCCCCCAGGCGTTTGTTACTGAAGGAGCCACCTTGTGCAGCAGTAATGATGCAAAGGGAAAAAGTCCCTCTTTTCGTGGTGCTCCTTGCACATGCTGATCCTAACACTTATGAAAAGTGTCCCCTCCTACCGTGATACCGTCCGGTTGGTGGAACTTTCCTTTGTGATGTGACGCAGCACAGCCGTCATTCTTACCCCCTTGGCGCCGTGCGCTGCCTCCTCAGCGTTGTTTGAATCAGTCCCGGAGCCTGCGCTGTTAGGTTAGCCCTTGGCCATGCACACATTTTGCGCTGCCCGTCTTCTGACATCATTTGGTGTCAGGCTGGCTGCGCCTGTGCGGCCGCGCTGGCCGAGAGCCCGCCTCGTACTGTCTTCTGATTTAATCCCACTGGGGGCCAGAGATCCATGGACATGCACAGTGCATATCTGAACCTCCACCTCTCACCCATCTCCCTACGGCTTATTCAAACTGTGCGGTGTCAGCTGGTCCCTAATAGCATGCCACGGCCGTGACACCGCACAGTCAGAAGAAGCCGTAGGGAGATGAGTGAGAGGTGGAGGTTCAGATATGCACTGCGCATGTCCATGGATCTCAGGCCCCCAGTGGGATTAAATCAGAAGACAGTACGAGGCGGGCTCTCGGCCAGCGCGGCCGCACAGGCGCAGCCAGCCTGACACCAAATGATGTCAGAAGACGGGCAGCGCAAAATGTGTGCATGGCCAAGGGCTAACCTAACAGCGCAGGCTCCGGGACTGATTCAAACAACGCTGAGGAGGCGGCGCACGGCGCCAAGGGGGTAAGAATGACGGCTGTGCTGCGTCACATCACAAAGGAAAGTTCCACCTACCGGACGGTATCACGGTAGGAGGGGACACTTTTTATAAGTGTTAGGTTCAGCATGTGCAAGGACCATAATTAAAAGAGCTAAGTGTACCTTTTCCAGCATTAGTGCTGTACACGATGGCTCTTTCAGCTACAAATGCCTGGGGGGGGGGTTAAAGTTTCCCTTTCAACTTGCTCCGGTGCAGGCTTCGGCCTACACTCTGCTCCCTCTCCTCCTCCTGCTGACCCTGGGCTCTAACACCGCCAGTTGGGGCCCAGATGTGCTAGCTGCACAGAGCCAAACACCAGCCAATGTGTCAGTGGGGTTCAGCACCGCCAGCTGTTCCCCTGATGTGCAGCCGGCAACGTGTCCTGCAACAGCCACGCAGGCACAACAGACCCAAAGCTGCCGCCAGTGCAGGCTTCGGCCTACACTCTGCTCCATCTCCTCCTCCTGCTGACCCCGGGCTCTAACACCGCCAGTTGGGGCCCGGTACTGCCAGCTGCACAGAGAAAAACACCAGCCAATGTGTCAGTGGGGTTCAGCACCGCCAGCTTTTCCCCTGCTGTGTAGCCGGCAACGTGTCCTGCGACCGCCACGCAGACACAAGAACTGAAATTGAAGGGAACCTGTCCACCCTCCCCCAGGTGTTTCTATGTTTTACAGCCACCTTGTACAGCAGTAATGCTACATGTGTGCAAGGTGGCTCAGAAACGTATTCTCCTTGCACTCGTGGAACTTAACACGTCTAAAATGTGTCCTCTGTGACCATTAAAACGTCCCTCAGGTGTGATTTTTCTTTGTATTGACACGCAACAAGCTCCTTGGTAACGCTGCCCGTCTTCTGGCATCATTGTTTGGCTGGGTGCGCCTCTGCGGCCGCCCTGCCCGACACAACGCCCCTCGTTGTCTTATTTATTTTGACTGCGAGGGTGTGATTAACGGGCATGAGCAGTGCATATCTTCGCCAGGCTGTCACTCAGCTCCTTCCGCCTTCTTCAGACTGTGCGGCTTCATGGCCGCGGCATGCGATAAGGGATCAGCTGACGCCACATAGTCTGAAGCAGGTGTAAGAACCCAAGCGAGAGGCGAACATATGTACTGCGCCAGGCCATGAATCCCAGCCCCGCAGTGTTTTAACTATGTCAAGACACTGCGGGGCTGGGATTCATGGGCATCGCGAACCGCACCGGCCGACATCAAATGATGTCAGAGGACGGGCAGCGCTAACAGCGCAAAGCCAGGGGATAACACGACAGCGCAGACTCCTGTACAGCAAATAACAACGCTCAGGAGGCTGCACCCAGCACCAAGGTGGGATTCTTGACATCTGTGCTGCGTCTCATTACAACGGGAACTCGCGCCTCCAACACAGTTTGACTGTATAAAGGGCTAAATGTTATACGTGTTTCATTCAGCGTGTGCAAGGAGCAAAATTAAAAGAGCAACCTTTGACTTGTGCAGCACTACTGCTGCATAAGCTGTGGCTCTTCTACTTTGTAACCCCTGAGGGGGGGTTAAAGGTTACCTTTGAAATTGGTTCAAGTAGGCTTCGGCCTACACTCTGCTCCCCCTGCAGAGCCCGGGCTCCAACACCGCCAGTTGGGGCCCGGTACTGCTAGCTGCACAGAGCCAAACACCAGCCAATGTGTCAGTGGGGTTCAGCACCGCCAGCTGTTCCCCTGCTGTGCAGCCGGCAACGTGTCCTGCAACAGCCACGCAGGCACAACAGACCCAAAGCTGCCGCCAGTGCAGGCTTCGGCCTACACTCTGCTCCATCTCCTCCTCCTGCTGACCCCGGGCTCTAACACCGCCAGTTGGGGCCCGGTACTGCTAGCTGCACAGAGAAAAACACCAGCCAATGTGTCAGTGGGGTTCAGCACCGCCAGCTGTTCCCCTGCTGTGCAGCCGGCATCGTGTCCTGCAAAAGCCACGCAGACACAAGAACTGAAATTGAAGGGAACCTGTCCCCCCTCCCCCAGGCGTTTGTACGTTTTTAAGGCCACCTTGTACAGCGGTAATGCTGCATGTGTGCAAGGTGGCTCATAAACGTATTCTCCTCGCACATGTGGAACTGAAAACACGTCTGAAATGTGTCCTCTGTGTGACCATTTAACCGTCCCGGGGGTGTGACTTTCCTTTGTAATGACACGCTGCAACCCCCTTGGTAGCGCTGCCCGTCTTCTGGCATCATTGTTTGGCTGCCTGCGCCTCTGCGGCCGCCCTGACCCACACAATGCCCCTCGGTGTCTTATTTCTTGGGACTGCGAGGGTGTGATTGATGGGCATGAGCAGTGCATCAGTTCGCCTGTCCCTCATCTCCTTCCGCCTTCTTCAGACTGTGCGGTTTCATGGCCGTGGCATGCGATAAGGGATCAGCTGACGCCGCACAGTCTGCAGCGGGTGTAAGGACCCGAGTGCGAGAGGCGAACATATGTGCTGCGCCAGGCCATGAATCACAGCCCCGCAGTGTTTTAACAATGTTAAGACACCGCGGGGCTGGGATTCATGGTCATCGCGAACCGCAGCGGCCGACATTAAATGAGGTCAGAAGATGGGCAGCGCTAACAGCGCTAGGCCAGGGGATAACACGACAGCGCAGACTCCTGTACAGCAAATAACAACGCTCAGGAGGCTGCACCCAGCACCAAGGTGGGATTCTTGACATCTGTGCTGCGTCTCATTACAATGGGAACTCGCGCCTCCAACACAGTTTGACTGTATAAAGGGCTAAATGTTATACGTGTTTCATTCAGCGTGTGCAAGGAGCAAAATTAAAAGAGCAACCTTTGACTTGTGCAGCACTACTGCTGCATAAGCTGTGGCTCTTCCACTTTGTAACCCCTGAGGGGGGGTTAAAGGTTACCTTTGAAATTGGTTCAAGTAGGCTTCGGCCTACACTCTGCTCCCCCTGCAGAGCCCGGGCTCCAACACCGCCAGTTGGGGCCCGGTACTGCTAGCTGCACAGAGCCAAACACCAGCCAATGTGTCAGTGGGGTTCAGCACCGCCAGCTGTTCCCCTGCTGTGCAGCCGGCAACGTGTCCTGCAACAGCCACGCAGGCACAACAGACACAAAGCTGCCGCCAGTGCAGGCTTCGGCCTACACTCTGCTCCATCTCCTCCTCCTGCTGACCCCGGGCTCTAACACCGCCAGTTGGGGCCCGGTACTGCTAGCTGCACAGAGAAAAACACCAGCCAATGTGTCAGTGGGGTTCAGCACCGCCAGCTGTTCCCCTGCTGTGCAGCCGGCATCGTGTCCTGCAAAAGCCACGCAGACACAAGAACTGAAATTGAAGGGAACCTGTCCCCCCTCCCCCAGGCGTTTGTACGTTTTTAAGGCCACCTTGTACAGCGGTAATGCTGCATGTGTGCAAGGTGGCTCATAAACGTATTCTCCTCGCACATGTGGAACTGAAAACACGTCTGAAATGTGTCCTCTGTGTGACCATTTAACCGTCCCGGGGGTGTGACTTTCCTTTGTAATGACACGCTGCAACCCCCTTGGTAGCGCTGCCCGTCTTCTGGCATCATTGTTTGGCTGCCTGCGCCTCTGCGGCCGCCCTGACCCACACAACGCCCCTCGGTGTCTTATTTCTTGGGACTGCGAGGGTGTGATTGATGGGCATGAGCAGTGCATCAGTTCGCCTGTCCCTCATCTCCTTCCGCCTTCTTCAGACTGTGCGGCTTCATGGCCGTGGCATGCGATAAGGGATCAGCTGACGCCGCACAGTCTGCAGCGGGTGTAAGGACCCGAGTGCGAGAGGTGAACATATGTGCTGCGCCAGGCCATGAATCACAGCCCCGCAGTGTTTTAACAATGTTAAGACACCGCGGGGCTGGGATTCATGGTCATCGCGAACCGCAGCGGCCGACATTAAATGAGGTCAGAAGATGGGCAGCGCTAACAGCGCTAGGCCAGGGGATAACACGACAGCGCAGACTCCTGTACAGCAAATAACAACGCTCAGGAGGCTGCACCCAGCACCAAGGTGGGATTCTTGACATCTGTGCTGCGTCTCATTACAAAGGGAACTCGCGCCTCCAACACAGTTTGACTGTATAAAGGGCTAAATGTTATACGTGTTTCATTCAGCGTGTGCAAGGAGCAAAATTAAAAGAGCAACCTTTGACTTGTGCAGCACTACTGCTGCATAAGCTGTGGCTCTTCTACTTTGTAACCCCTGAGGGGGGGTTAAAGGTTACCTTTGAAATTGGTTCAAGTAGGCTTCGGCCTACACTCTGCTCCCCCTGCAGAGCCCGGGCTCCAACACCGCCAGTTGGGGCCCGGTACTGCTAGCTGCACAGAGCCAAACACCAGCCAATGTGTCAGTGGGGTTCAGCACCGCCAGCTGTTCCCCTGCTGTGCAGCCGGCAACGTGTCCTGCAACAGCCACGCAGGCACAACAGACCCAAAGCTGCCGCCAGTGCAGGCTTCGGCCTACACTCTGCTCCATCTCCTCCTCCTGCTGACCCCGGGCTCTAACACCGCCAGTTGGGGGCCGGTACTGCTAGCTGCACAGAGAAAAACACCAGCCAATGTGTCAGTGGGGTTCAGCACCGCCAGCTGTTCCCCTGCTGTGCAGCCGGCATCGTGTCCTGAAAAAGCCACGCAGACACTTGCTCTTGTACCTTCTGCTCCCCATCCTGGTTCCAGTACCGTCAGCTGGTTCCGGGCAGAGCCTTTGGCTTAGGTGCCTCCCTCTGGGTATCCGAGTTCCACCAACGTCAGGTGGTCCTTGGTAGTGCTTTCAGGCACGGGTACCTCCTGCTTAGTAACCGGGTTCCAGTAACGTCAGCTGGTCTTCGGTAGTTCCATTGGCTCTTGGACCTTTGGCTACCCATCCGGGTTCCAGCACCGTCAGCTGGTTCTCGGCAGTGTCTTTTGCTCTTGTACCTTCTGCTCCCCATCCTGGTTCCAGTACCGTCAGCTGGTTCCGGGCAGAGCCTTTGGCTTAGGTGCCTGCCTCTGGGTATCCGAGTTCCACCAACGTCAGGTGGTCCTTGGTAGTGCTTTCAGGCACGGGTACCTCCTGCTTAGTAACCGGGTTCCAGTAACGTCAGCTGGTCCTCGGTAGTTCCATTGGCTCTTGGACCTTCGGGTAGCCATCCGAGTTCCAGTTCCATCAGCTGGTTCTCGGCATTTTCTCAGCCTTCTTGTACCTTCTGCTACATTTCCAAGTTCAAGAGACTAAACACGATGACCCGGAAGACCACCCCTAAGATGACGACGACACCAGAGACGACAACCACCGTGATGACGACGACCCTGGAGACGATGACCCCGAAGACCACCCCGATGACGACGACCCCGGAGACGACGACCCTGAAGACCACCCCGATGACGACGACCCCGGAGACGACGACCCTGGAGACGACGACGACCTGGAAGACCGAGAAGCAGAAGAACAAGAGGCTGCAGAACAAAGAGCAGAAGAACATTAAGCATAACACTAAATATCAGAGCAAAAAATATTATCTAAATTATAAGCAGAAGAAGACTAAGCAGTGTATGGGGGTGAGTCCGTTCCTCCTCGTGGTGCCCCTGGATAAAGCCTGATGCTGCAGGCCAAACTGAACGCGGACAAATGTAACTCTTTTGTGACAGGCAGAACGGAAGGTGTAATCTTCAAACTTTTATAGATAACAACTACGGGAATGCCTGTCACAAATAAGAATATGATGAAGAAGTAGAATATGATGAAGATAATAGTAAAATAAAAAGAATATGAACAATGTAAGAAAAAAAATAATAGGTAGAAGATGAAGAAGAAGATGAATAAGGTGAAGAAGTTGATGTCAAAGAAGCTGATGATGAGGATAATGAAGACGAAAGTGTGGGAGAAGTAAAAAAGAAGGTGAAGGGCGTGGAAGTAGTGAAACATCAATATCTGACAAAATTAAAAAAAATTAACATAGTCAAAATCTTTCTACCGCCGAACGTCATAAAAAAAAAAAAAAACCTGCTATTCTATTACATTGGGCTAAACCTCTGTGCCTTTAATGTCTCCGCCACGTCCCCCAATACATCCTACATTATTCTTAGTTGTTTTCCTTCATGTAGAATGAACCTACAAGTTTATAAAGGGTTTATTTTAATTCCGATATTTTCGTCCCATTGACTTGCATTGGGATCGGGTATTGGTATCAGATTAGATCCAATATTTTGACGGTATCGGCCGATACTTTCCGATACCGATACTTTCCGATATCGGAAAGTATCGCTCAACACTATTCAGTACTAAGATTGGTTTTCTCAGTGCCATTCATATTTTTTCTTATTGACTTGTATTTTTTTTATCACGGATCAATTGTTTACATATATTTTAAACTCATTCATCCAGCTCAGATGCATCATCTTCAGTCTAACCACCTGCACAGTTTATTATCCCCTTTACTGTATTGACAGTAGGTTATTCTCTGACTTTCTGTGAACTAAAATATGATGTAATTCCCAATCAAATTCATGCTAGTAGCTCTATGAGACCGCAACACGAAGCACCACACTCCTATAGTAAATAAGTTCATAAAATGATTTGTTACAGAGTTCTAAACAGCTCCAGTCTCACAGTGGAAGTAGAATGAAAAACTTTCAGACTTCTTACACATTACATATAAATAATGTACTGATTTTACTATTAATCTCAAGTAAATGATTTACGGTATGTAATTGTAATGTAATATATTATTAGGCACATCTGCAATTTAGATTTAATCATGATAAATGCAACATGATAAATCTATGTCTTGAAGATTTTACAGGCCTGTTAAAGAACTAACTTTAATTATAACACTTGTATAACATGCTTTTATCTCAAGTGATTCAAGTAATTAAAATGATTAGGAAGTTGCCAGAATAGATTTTGCAAGACACTTCACAGGAAAAATGCAGAACAATATCTTAAAGGATAAAAGATTATGTACATTATTAACTCCTTAGTATTATGGGGGCACTGTTTGTGGCACCATGGCAGCTGTGAATATTGCTACCAAAATCAATACAGGCTAGCCACTCCATCTACCAGATCCCAGGGGTGGCCCTGGCCTTTACTGGTGCTTTAATTAGCCGAAAAGACATTACAAGATGCTCAAAGTGATCTTCAGGTGTGTGTTGACAGCTGTCTTCCACTCATCTCCTCCTTATGGATCAGGTCATATGCTTCTTTGAGATTAAGTTTGGTGAATTAATGGGTTCCCAACAGCTGATTGTGGAGATCAGGGAGTTGTGCCAGATAATACTAACTCTTTAGAGTGATTTTGTTAAGGTCCTTTTTGCAAACTGTCTGCTATATATTCTTTCTTGCCCTGAAGTTCTGCTTCAGAAAGATTACATATTTTATCCTTGGACAAATCAAAGTTTTGAAACAGATCAGTGGTAAAGTCATAATCTCTGTTTTTGGTTCATTTTTCAGATTTGGACGCTGAAAGTACATCAGCAACATTTCAAAATATTTCAGGCAAACCATTCTGCACAGCTTTATGTAACAAAAAGCTGGGTCCCAGTGCAGCGGCTAGGTGATGCATGTGGTACACTGACAGCTGAGTGACTGGACAATTCAAGCAAACAGAAGACATAAAAGAGATCATAGGCAAGCAGGCAGGCAGGCATGTAGAAGACAAGTTAAAGTTTTAAGAAAATTCTGGAAACCGTAAAAAGACAGTATACGTCCTGGAAACAACAGGCAGAAACTCAAAAGGCAAACTAAATGTATATATATAAAAGTCCTGTAAACCACAGACAATTTGATGGTATGCTGGAAACTGCAGGTAGGCAGGAAACATCCTGGAGACCACAGGCAAGCAGGCAAGATTCTGGAAACCACAGGCAACCAAGAGACAACAAAGAAACCACAAGAAGGCAGGCAGAATGCTGACAACTGCAAGACAGCAGGAAACATTCAGGAGACCACAGCCAAACAGGCAGAAGATGTACTGGCAGATTACAAAGTTACTGTAGAGCTTAGACAGATAGCTGTGTTACTGAAGAACACTGGCAGACAGGAGACATTATGAAGAAGCAGACAGATATCCAACAAAACTCTGGAGTAACAAGAATGTCTAACACCATGGAAGCCACACATAGCATGAAAGACATCTTGGAAACCTTAGGCAGACACATAGAAGAGGTCTTATAAGACCATGGACAGCTAGCAGACAGATTTCCTGAGAAACTAGAAATTCTTAATACCATGGAAGCCGTATAGCCAGGAAAACATCCTGGAAACAGCAGGCAGGTTACAATACTGGAAACCGCAAGCAATTAAGTAAAGTCTTATAGACCACTGTCAGGTAGCAGGCTTACTGGAAACTGTAGAGAAGCAGGCGAAGCCCTTCATTGACAGGTAGCAAAGTTACTGGAAATTGTAGAGTCATGGCCGGGACACCACATAAAGCTAGGAGATGTCCCAATGACTGTGGACTCGAACTGTTTAGAGACAACTAAAAGCATTACTAGGAAGTCTACACAGATATCTGTCTGGGGAGACCTTATAAAGGTCCAGGAAATGCAAAAAAATTGGGGTCACACCAATCTACTTGCAAAGCCTGATGTGGAGCAAAACATAATCTAATAAATGGCAACATGTTCATAACACTTTAGCCACAATCACAGACAAAGAATTGATTTATTTTTCTGATGCTCAGGGCCCTAGTGCACAATATTACCCTGGTACCAGTCAATAGCCTGGTTATATTAACATATCCAAGGCATGCCCAAAACAACAAAAGCAAACAAGTTTTCAAGGACAAAAGATGAGAGAGAATCGATTTGTAAAATACCAATAAGGAGGGACACCTCTTAATGATAATTTTCACCATGCCCTGATCAAGAGAGGTATCATTAATAGTAGTGACTTTCATAGAGAAGCATAATTTAGCAAGGGTAAACTGAGATCCTTTGTCACCATGTCCTTAAATGACCAGACCCTTTACCATCAGTTTTGTACTAGACTTTCTGATCAATTCAAAAATATGTTACTTCAGTTCCTTTAGTCTCCATTGATTAAGCTATTTCTCTGAAAATCCATCTGAATAGGCAGTTGTGCAAGCACATATAAGAAACCACTACTTACTCAGCAATTCCATCGGCTAGCTCTGTACCTATTACTAATGACAAAAATTGACTCTTGGTAGCAACAGAGAAGAGTCTGGTCATCGATTGCATGCCTGCCCAAGACAACTACCACCAGAAACAAGCCATCACCTTAGAGTGCAAGGAGATACATCTGATGTGCAGACTCTCAACAGTTGCTTCCAAGTTTGTTGCTTGTTACCTAGCTATTAAGAGAGATTCAATGAACAGGCTAAGTACTAGCCACTCTGTTGACTGTTGAGCAGATTTCAGGTCTAGTCCTAGAATTCATCCTTTAACCCCTGTACAGGGATTTGAACTTATGTAAGGGCCCCTGTGTTGAGACCATGGAGTAGGCTGTTGTCTGGTGGAGCAAGCAGTTGTCAAGAAGAGTCATGATTAGTGTTGAGCATTCCGATACCGCAAGTATCGGGTATCGGCCGATACTTGCGGGTATCGGAATTCTGATACCGAGATCCGATACTTTTGTGATATCGGGAATCGGTATCAGGATTAATATCAATGTGTAAAAGAAAGAATTAAAATAAAAAATAGGGATATACTCACCTCTCCGACGCAGCCTGCACCTTACCGAGGGAACCGGCAGCCTTCTTTGCTTAAAATGCGCGCGTTTACTGCCTTCCGTGACGTCACGGCTTCTGATTGGTCGCGTGCCGCCCATGTGACCGCGACGCGACCAATCACAACAAGCCATGACGTAATTTTCAGGTCCTGAATGCCTAATTCTAGGCATTCAGGACCTGAAAATTACGTCACGGCTTCTTATTGGTCGCGTGCCGCCCATGTGACCGCGACGCGACCAATCACAACAAGCCGTGACGTAATTTTCAGGTCCTGAATGTCTAATTCTAGGCATTCAGGACCTGAAAATTACGTCACGGCTTCTGATTGGTCGCGTGCCGCCCATGTGACCGCGACGCAACCAATCACAACAAGCCGTGACGTAATTTTCAGGTCCTGAATGCCTAATTCTAGAATTGGGCGGCACGCGACCAATCAGAAGCCGTGACGTCACGGAAGGCACCTCGATAAGGTGCAGGCTGCGTCGGAGAGGTGAGTATATCAATATTTTTTATTTTAATTCTTTATTTTACACATTAATATGGATTCCAGGGCCTGAAGGAGAGTTTCCTCTCCTTCAGAACCTGGGAACCATCAGGGATACCGTCCGATACTTGAGTCCCATTGACTTGTATTGGTATCGGGTATCGGTATCGGATTAGATCCGATACTTTGCCGGTATCGGCCGATACTTTCCGATACCGATACTTTCAAGTATCGGACGGTATCGCTCAACACTAGTCATGATGACTCAAGGTTGGTACAGAAGGTTAAAGTCAAAGGCAGAATCTTTAGCCAGAAGAATTGTCAGAAAACAGTTGAAGAGTAGAACAAGGTAAATGCAGGCAAAACAGGAGCAAGCAGATTGCAAATATCCAGAGTAGAAGTCACTTTAACTGACACAAGAAACTGATTTTCAGTAAATAGAAAAAATACTAAATTCACAGGAATTTACAAACAAGCTGGGCAGAACCATAAGTCCCAGGAATAAAACAATACTATTGTATTGTCAACCTGTGTCACCCACCAACTGAAGCAGAAACACAGGGGGCAGTGCACGCACCAGCATGGAAGTCATACTTAGCGACAACAATATTTTTTCTATACTGAGGTCACTAAAGAAGCTTAGACAAGGCTGCAACCTTTTTACAATTTTAATTCATCAGATCGAGGAGACGCCTGTCAGTGGTCAAGCACTGAAGATACCCAAAAAAATAAACTACCAGAGACTATCATTTCAGCTAGTGATCAGAGGATGCGAATGAGTAGGGTCATTGCTTTCAGTAAAGACTCACGGAACCAGGGGTAGGCAGGGTGGAGGCTGTAGATGACAGGAGAATGGCTGATGTTAAAGCGGCCCAAAAAATGTTTCAAGACTTTATCAGGGCCTGGAAAGCCACAACGGTGCTGTATAGAGTGTTCTCTCCAAATACAGTGTTTGCCCTTTTCCTGGTAAGACCAAGGTTGGACTGTAGAGTAGGGTTGAGCGACTTTCATTTTTTTAAGATCGAGTCGGGTTTTGCGAAACCCGACTTTGTCCAAAGTCGAGTCGAGTGAAGTCGGCCGATTATCGCGAAAAGTCGGGGATCGACCGAAACATGAAACCCAATGCAAGTCAATGGGGAAGCATAGTCGGCAGTGAGTGGAGGCCAGGAAAACACCTACAGTGCCCATTTTAATGCCAAAAACATCAATTCTTGTTTCTGAAGCTTGTCAATCTTAATTAACTTTATAATAATAGTTGGGCATTGGAAATTGGGGGTCATTTGACAAAAGTTGTGGGGGGTAGGGCTGGTTCAAGGTTTTAGTGGGCCCAGGAAACGTGGACTACGTCACGGCGGTGGAGCAGTGAGAGGTAAGTATTTCAACTTTGCAAGTGCTGTGATCCTGAGCAAGCAGGGATGCCCACTCGTTCACATTGGCACTGGCACAGGGCCCCTCAAAGTACGGCAGCACTGGCACAGGGCCTCCCACCGGCAGCGACACTTTTGCGTACTCTGAGGGGCCCTGTGCCTGTGACGTCGCCAACGAGTATGCCCCCCTACCTGTTGAAGAAACCTGCACTTTCATCTGCACCTTCCTATTTGTCCCTGTGTAAGGTGGTATAGTATGCGGGAAGGGGAACCTGACTTTCAGCAGGGTCAGATTGTGGCTGTGTAGCGTGCAAGGGGAATGTAGTGGTCTGGGTCAAAGTACCACAAGACTCATCTAGCACCGGCTGGGCAATGGGCAGGATGAGGCGGAAACACTGATATAGGTCCAAATAATAAAGTGGGTAAAATGCAGGTCAAAATTGGTAACAGGACTAACCAGGTGGCATTGCTTAGTTCAGTGGAGTAGAAAACCCAGGAGCGGCAGACAGACACCATTAGTAGGGCCGAACCACACTAGTAGGCCCTATGCAGTTTAATATTACAAATGAAGGCCGAAAGCCTGAAGATTAAAGGTCAGGAAAATAACACAGGACAACACCAAGGTGCGGCACACACCGTTACTAGGCCCAACCAAAGTAGTAGGCCAACTGCAGTTTAATTATTTAAAATGTAAGCCGAAAGCCTGAACATTGAAGGTCGGACTCGGGACAACAAAACAGGAGAAAACCCAGTAGCGTCAGACACCGTTTTAAGGGCCCAACCACACATTTTAAAAACAACTACTTAACGAGAGCTTTAAGATTGAAGCTCAGCTTTATACAGTGGAGGACAACACCATGGAGCGGCACACACCGTTAGTAGGCCCCAACCACCAATTTTTAAAAACAACTACTTAATGAGAGCCTGAAGGTTGAAGCTCAGACAAGGACACCTGGAGGAGAACACCCAGGAGGAGGAGAACACCCATGAGGAGGAGAACACCCAGGAGGAGGAGAACTCCCAGGAGCGTAAGACACCGTTAGTAGGCCCCAACCACCAATTTTTACCAACAAATACTTAATGAGAGCCAGAAGGTTGAAGCTCAGATTTATACAGTGGAGGAGAATTGTTATGATCCGGTGGTAGGATCTCAAAACTGACCTGATACATATAACCAGAATGTTAGGACAAGTTCTGGGGATGTGGAAGCTATACTGACCGCAACACTGAACCTATCCAAAACACACTAAAGGCAGCCGTGGAGCGTTACCTAAAAACCTAGACGCCTCTTCACAGCCTGAGAAACTGACTTCCCCTAGAGAGAAAGCAAAGACCTCACTTGCCTCAGAGAAATAACCCCAAAGTTATAGACAGCCCCCCACAAATAATAACGGTGAGTTAAGGGGAAAATACAAACGTAGAAATGAAACAGGTTTAGCAAATGAGGCCCGCTAACACTAGATAGACAGAAAATAGATAGGAATCTGTGCGGTCATTACAAAAACTATCAAAAATAAACCACGCAGAGAGTACAAGAACCTCCACACCGACTCACGATGTGAGGGGCGCACTCTGCACCCCAGAACTAACCAGCAGGCAAAAAATCACATAAAAGCAAGCTGGACTGAACTCATAATATACTGAGAAACATTTTCAAGAAAATAATGAGCAAAATGACAAAGCAAACTTAGCTCCTCCAGCAGGAGACTGGTCACAAGGAATATTCAGGAGAGCTCAGAATCAGGACTGAATACACCGACAGCAGGCAACAAATGAAGGTCCAGGTGAGTTAAATAGGCCCAGCATAGAAGGAAATGAAGCAGCTGAGCCCAGCCATATCGCTAAAGGCCACCAGAGGGAGCCCAAGAACAAACTCACACAGTACCACTCATGACCACAGGAGGGAGCCCGAGCACGGAATTCACAACAGAGAACACCCAGGAGAGGCAGACACCGTTAGTAGGCCCCAACCACCAATTTTTACCAACAAATACTTAATGAGAGCCAGAAGGTTGAAGCTCAGATTTATGCAGTGGAGGAGAACACCCAGGAGTGGCAGACACCGTTAGCAGGCCCCAACCACCAATTTTTACCAACAATTACTTAATGAGAGCCAGAAGGTTGAAGCTCAGACAAGGAAACATGGAGGAGAACACCAAGGAGGAGGAGAACATTCAGGAGGAGGAGAACACCCAGGAGCGGCAGACACCGTTAGTAGGCCCCAACCACCAATTTTTACCAACAAATACTTAATGAGAGCCAGAAGGTTGAAGCTCAGACAAGGAAACATGGAGGAGAACACCAAGGAGGAGGAGAACACCCAGGAGCAACAGACATCACTAGTAGGCCCCAACCAAACTAGTAGCCCAAATGCAGTTTCCTATTTTTTAAAAAAGCCCGAAAACCTGAATTGAGGACAATTTTAATTAGGGACTGCAGACAGACTTAGGAGGCTGCATCCACCACATTAATCCATTGCACCGTAATGGACACGTAACCTGCCGTGGCCATGCCTACAGGTCCATGCGTCTGTGGTCAGGTGCACCTTTGTACTCACAGATTGCCAGAGTGCATGGACAATGCGGTCTTTTACATGCTGGTGGAGGGTTGGGATGGCTTTTCTCACAAAAGAAGTGTCGACTGGTTAGCTTGTAGCGTGGTACAGCGCAGTCCATCATGGCTTTATTAATATTAAATAAAATATATAAATAGGCTCTATGAACTTTTAAATAGGTTCCAGGGGTACACGGGCAGCATTGGTGTGGTCAGCGGAGGACGATTGCAAGGAGGGACCGCAGACAGGCTTACTGGGCCTAAAATAAATAAAAATAGGCTCTATGCATTTTTAAATAGGTTCCAGGGGTACACAGGCAGCATTGGTGTGGTCAGCGGAGGACGATTGCGAGGAGGTACCGCAGACAGGCTTACTGGGCCTAAAATAAATAAAAATAGGCTCTATGCAGTTTTAAATAGGTTCCAGGGGTACACAGGCAGCATTGGTGTGGTCAGCGGAGGACGATTGCAAGGAGGTACCGCAGACAGGCTTACTGGGCCTAAAATAAATAAAAATAGGCTCTATGCAGTTTTAAATAGGTTCCAGGGGTACACAGGCAGCATTGATGTGGTCAGCGGAGGACGATTGCAAGGAGGTACCGCAGACAGGCTTACTGGGCCTAAAATAAATAAAAATAGGCTCTATGCAGTTTTAAATAGGTTCCAGGGGTACACAGGCAGCATTGGTGTGGTCAGCGGAGGACGATTGCAAGGAGTGTCTGACACAGTTAGTACTCCCAAAAAATAAATAGATGTTAATGTCTCGCAAAACAACAAAACAAAAAAACAAAAGTGTGGCATACTTAGGTACAGGGGTGGGCTCATCTGCTGAGTTTCTGACATAGTAATTTGGCAGTATTTACTGGTGTCAATATAGGACACTGACCCAGACTATTTTAACTAGCATCATAGATGTCAACAAATTGGTATTGTCAGTGCCAGGCATTGAATGATATCAGCGCATAGACTAAACATTGGTGGAGCTGTGAGAGATAATTTTGCACGTGGTAGAGCACAGTTTGAGCTGGAGGGGTGAACTATCTTGTGGCCGGCGGTACCGTCCCAGGGCCCCTCATGTTACAACAGTGTGTCTGACGTTGGGTGTGCGCCACCACCGCCAAAGACACTTTATTGTACTATGAGGGACCCAGTGGCAGTGCCGTCGCCCAAAAGCGGGCACACCCACCTCTTCAGACAAACGGCACTCTAACGGGTGCTTGCGCCAAGTGGCGAGACCACGGCCCCGTTGGGGGAGTTTTCCCATTGAGGGCGGTGTAAACATGTCGTATGCTGGACAAACAGCTGCTGCAAATTAAGAGATTGGAACACTCAGTAAGACCAGTCCACAAGCAAGACCTTTTTATAGGAAAGCTAGGTGTCAGCCGGGAAAGGTGGGGCAAAATAATTTGAAATCCAGGAGTGGTTCATTTTAATGAAGGTTAGATCATCCACATTTTGGGTAGCCAGACGAGTCCTTTTTTTCGGTTAATATTGAACCAGCAGCACTGAATACTCTTTCTGATAGCACACTAGCTGCTGGGCAAGCAAGCTCCTGCAATGCATATTCTGCCAATTCAGGCCAGGTGTCTAATTTGGATGCCCAGTAATCAAATGGGAATGACGGTTGAGGGAGAACATCGATAAGGGATGAAAAATAGTTAGTAACCATACTGGACAAATGTTGTCTCCTGTCACTTTGAATAGATGCTGCAGTACCTGACCTGTCTGCGGTCATTGCGAAATCGCTCCACAACCTGGTCAGAAAACCCCTCTGTCCAATGCCACTTCTGATTTGTGCACCTCTAACACCTCTGCCCTGTAGCCCCCTACAGCTCGTGTGAGAACCATCACCGGCGCTGTGTGCTGGGAATGCCTGAATCAAACGGTCTACAAGAGTTGCTTGTTTGGTTGCTAATATTTGTTCGAGGTTCTCATGTGGCATAATATTTTGCAATTTGCCTTTATAGCGAGGGTCAAGGATGCAGGCCAACTAGTAATCGTCATCGGTCATCATTTTAATAATGCATGGGTCCCTTTTGAGGATACGTAAGGCATAATCCGCCACGTGGGCCAAAGTTCCAGTTGTCAAATCTGCGGTTGTGCTGGTTTGAGGAGCAGTTACAGGCAAATCTACGTCACTTGTCTCCCTTAACCCCTTCCCGACATTTGACGTACTATCCCGTCGAGGTGGGGTGGGCCCCCATGACCGCCGACGGGATAGTACGTCATACGCGATCGGCCGCGCTCACGGGGGGAGCGCGGCCGATCGCGGCCGGGTGTCGGCTGCATATCGCAGCTGACATCCGGCACTATGTGCCAGGAGCGGTCACGGACCGCCCCCGGCACATTAACCCCCGGCACACCGCGATCAAACATGATCGCGGTGTACCGGCGGTACAGGGAAGCATCGCGCAGGGAGGGGGCTCCCTGCGGGCTTCCCTGAGACGATCGGTACAAGGTGATGTACTCACCTCGTACCGAACGTCTTCTCCCTGCAGGCCCCGGATCCAAAATGGCCGAGGGGCTGTATCCGGGTCCTGCAGGGAGCACTTCCGGGTCGGAGCAGGCTGCAGATGAAAGCTGCAGCCTGCTCCGATGAAAGTATGATCGCGGATCTGATAGAGTGCTGTGCACACTATCAGATCTGCGATCTGTGATGTCCCCCCCTGGGACAAAGTAAAAAAGTTAAAAAAAAAATTTCCACATGTGTAAAAAAAAAAATAAAAAAATTCCTAAATAAATAATAATAAAAAAAAAAATATTATTCCCATAAATACATTTCTTTATCTAAAAAAAACAAACAAAAACAATAAAAGTACACATATTTAGTATCGCCACGTCCGTAACGATCCAACCTATAAAACTGGCCCACTAGTTAACCCCTTCAGTAAACACCGTAAGAAAAAAAAAAAAAAACGAGGCAAAAAACAACGCTTTATTACCATACCGCCGAACAAAAAGTGGAATAACACGCGATCAAAAAGACGGATATAAATAACCATGTTACCGCTGAAAATGTCATCTTGTCCCGCAAAAAACGAGCCGCCATACAGCGTCATCAGCAAAAAAATAAAAAAGTTATAGTCCTCAGAATAAAGCGATGCCAAAATAATTATTTTTTCTATAAAATAGTTTTTATCGTATAAAAGCGTCAAAACATAAAAAAATGATATAAATGAGGTATCGCTGTAATCGTACTGACCCGACGAATAAAACTGATTTATCAATTTTACCAAGCGCAGAACGGTATAAACGCCTCTCCCAAAAGAAATTCATGAATAGCTGGTTTTTGGTTATTCTGCCTCACAAAAATCGGAATAAAAAGTGATAAAAAATGGTCACGTGTCCGAAAATGTTACCAATAAAAACGTCAACTCGTCCCGCAAAAAACAAGACCTCACATGACTCTGTGGACCAAAATGTGGAAAAATTATAGGTCTCAAAATGTGGTAACGCAAAAACTTTTTTTGCTATAAAAAGCGTCTTTTAGTCTGGTTTCACACTTGCGTTTTTATCTGCATGCGTTTTTTAAAAAAACCACATGTGTGAAAAAATGCATGTAAACGCGGTAAAACGCATGCGTTTTTATAGAAAAACACAAGAAAACAAGAAAAAAACAAAAAACCCTAACCCTACCCCTAACCCTACCCCTAACCTGAAATACGTGGCACTGAAATACGTGGCACTGAAATATACGTTTATATACGTATATAAGTGCCACGATATTTCAGTGGCCACGTATATAAGTGCCACGTATTTAAGTGCCACGTATTTAAGTGCCACGTATTTAAGTGCCACGTATTTAAGTGCCACGTATTTAAGTGCCACGTATTTCAGTGCCACGTATTTCAGTGCCACGTATTTCCGTGCCACGTATTTACGTGCCACGTATTTTTCAGTGCCTGAAATACGTGGCACTGAAATACGTGGCACTGAAATATCGTGGCACTGAAATATCGTGGCACTGAAATATCGTGGCACTGAAGTATTTACGTGCCACGTATTTTTCAGTGCCTGAAATACGTGGCACTGAAATACGTGGCACTGAAATACGTGGCACTGAAATATCGTGGCACTTAAATACGTGGCACTGAAATACGTGGCACTTAAATACGTGGCACTTAAATACGTGGCACTTATATACGTGGCACTTATATACGTGGCACTTATATACGTGGCACTTATGACTGTCAGAAAATGTTCAGTAAACGGTTAGGGGTGAGGTTAGGGGTAGGGTTTCAGGTAGAATTGGGGAGTTTCCACTGTTCAGGCACATCAGGGGCTCTCCAAACGCGACATGGCGTCCAATCTCAATTCCAGCCAATTCTGCGTTGAAAAAGTAAAACAGTGCTCCTTCCCTTCCGAGCTCTCCCGTGCGTCCAAAAAGGGGTTTACCCCAACATATGGGGTATCAGCGTACTAGGGACAAATTGAACAACAACTTCTGGGGTCCAAGTTCTCTTGTTATCCTTGGGAAAATAAAAATTTGGGGGGCTAAAAATCATTTTTGTGGGAAAAAAATATGTTTTATTTTCACGGCTCTGCGTTGTAAACTGTAGTGAAACACTTGGGGGTTCAAAGTTCTCACAACACATCTAGATAAGTTCCTTGGGAGGTCTAGTTTCCAATATGGGGTCACTTGTGGGGGGTTTGTACTATTTGGGTACATCAGGGGCTCTGCAAATGCAACGTGACGCCTGCAGACCAATCCATTTAAGTCTGCATTCCAAATGGCGCTCCTTCCCTTCCGAGCTCTGTCATGCGCCCAAACAGTGGTTCCCCCCCACATAGGGGGTATCAGCGTACTCAGGACAAATTGGACAACAACTTTTAGGGTCCAATTTATCCTGATACCCTTGTGAAAATACAAAACTGGGGGCTAAAAAATCATTTTTGTGAAAAAAAAAAATAATTTTTATTTTCACGGCTCTGCGTTATAAACTGTAGTGAAACACTTGGGGGTTCAAAGTTCTCACAACACATCTAGATAAGTTCCTTGGGGGGTCTAGTTTCCAATATGGGGTCACTTGTGGGGGGTTTGTACTGTTTGGGTACATCAGGGGCTCTGCAAATGCAACGTGACGCCTGCAGACCAATCCATTTAAGTCTGCATTCCAAATGGCGCTCCTTCCCTTCCGAGCTCTGTCATGTGCCCAAACAGTGGTTCATCCCCACATAGGGGGTATCAGCGTACTCAGGACAAATTGGACAACAACTTTTAGGGTCCAATTTATCCTGATACCCTTGTGAAAATACAAAACTGGGGGCTAAAAAATCATTTTTGTGAAAAAAAAATAATAATTTTTATTTTCACGGCTCTGCGTTATAAACTGTAGTGAAACACTTGGGGGTTCAAAGCTCTCAAAACACATCTAGATAAGTTCCTTAGGGGGTCTACTTTCCAAAATGGTGTCACTTGTGGGGGGGTTTAATGTTTAGGCACATCAGGGGCTCTCCAAACGCAACATGGCATCCCATCTTAATTCCAGTCAATTTTGCATTGAAAAGTAAAATAGCGCTTCTTCCCTTCTGAGCTCTGCTATGCGCCCAAACAATGGTTTACACCCACATATGGGGTATCGTCGTACTCAGGACAAATTGCACAACAACTTTTGTGGTCTAATTTCTTCTCTTACCCTTGGGGAAATAAAAAAATGGGGGTGAAAAGATCATTTTTGTGAAAAAATATGATTTTTTATTTTTACGGCTCTGCATTATAAACTTCTGTGAAGCACTTGTTGGGTCAAAGTGCTCAACACACATCTAGATAAGTTCCTTAAGGGGTCTACTTTCCAAAATGGTGTCACTCGTGGGGGGTTTCAATGTTTAGGCACATCAAGGGCTCTCTAAATGCAACATGGCGTCCCATCTCAATTCCAGTCAATTTTGCATTGAAAAGTCAAATGGCGCTCCTTCCCTTCCGAGCTCTGCCCTGTGCCCAAACAATGGTTTACACCCACATATGGGGTATCAGCGTACTCAGGACAAATTGCACAACAATTTTTGGGGTCCAATTTCTTCTCTCACCCTTGGGAAAATAAAAAATTGGGGGTGAAAAGATCATTTTTGTGAAAAAATATGATTTTTTATTTTAACGGCTCTGCATTATAAACTTCTGTAAAGCACTTGTTGGGTCAAAGTGCTCACCACACATCTAGATAAGTTCCTTAGGGGGTCTACTTTCCAAAATGGTGTCACTTGTTAGGGGTTTCAATGTTTAGGCACATCAGGGGCTCTCCAAATGCAACATGGCGTCCCATCTCAATTCCAGTCAATTTTGCATTGAAAAGTCAAATGGCGCTCCTTTGCTTCCAAGCTCTGCCATGCGCCCAAACTGTGGTTTACCCCCACATATGGGGTATCAGCGTACTCAGGACAAATTGTACAACAACTTTTGGGGTCTATTTTCTCCTGTTACCCTTGGTAAAATAAAACAAATTGGAGCTGAAATAAATTTTGTGTGAAAAAAAGTTAAATGTTCATTTTTATTTAAACATTCCAAAAATTCCTGTGAAACACCTGAAGGGTTAATAAACTTCTTGAAAGTGGTTTTGAGTACCTTGAGGGGTGCAGTTTTTAGAATGGTGTCACACTTGGGTATTTTCTATCATATAGACCCGTCAAAATGACTTCAAATGAGATGTGGTCCCTAAAAAAAAATGGTGTTGTAAAAATGAGAAATTGCTGGTCAACTTTTAACCCTTATAACTCCGTCACAAAAAAAATTTTGGTTCCAAAATTGTGCTGATGTAAAGTAGACATGTGGGAAATGTTATTTATTAAGTATTTTGTGTGACATATGTCTGTGATTTAAGGGCATAAAAATTCAAAGTTGGAAAATTGCAAAATTTTCAAAATTTTTGCCAAATATTCGTTTTTTTCACAAATAAACGCAAGTTATATCGAAGAAATTTTACCACTAACATGAAGTACAATATGTCACGAGAAAACAGTGTCAGAATCGCCAAGATCCATTGAAGCGTTCCAGAGTTATAACCTCATAAAGGGACAGTGGTCAGAATTGTAAAAATTGGCCCGGTCATTAACGTGCAAACCACCCTTGGTGGTGAAGGGGTTAAAAAAACAGAACCCGGCCTTGCAACGCCACTAATTTCTGTTGGCCCAGGAGAAGCTTCCTCATTAAAAAAGTACTCATCCCAATCATCCTCCTCGTCCTCCTCCTCCTCTTCGGCCGCTACCGCGTCCTCTACATGGCCCTGACCAGACAATGGCTGACTGTCATCAAGGCTTTCCTCTTCCTCGACTGCAGACGCCTTCTCCTTTATGTGCGTCAAACTTTGCATCAGCAGACGCATTAGGGGGATGCTCATGCTTATTATGGCGTTGTCTGCACTAACCAGCCGTGTGCATTCGTCAAAACACTGAAGGACTTGAAACAGGTCTTGTAGCTTCGACCACTGCACACCTGACAACTCCATGTCTGCCATCCAACTGCCTGCCCGTGTATCCTCCCACAAATACATAACAGCACGCCTCTGTTCGCACAGTCTCTGAAGCATGTGCAGTGTGGAGTTCCACCTTGTTGCAACGTCGATGATTAGGCAATGCTGGGGAAGGTTCAAAGACCGCTGATAGTTCTGCATACGGCTGGAGTGTACGGGCAAACGGCGGATATGCGAGCAAAGTCTGCGCACTTTGAGGAGCAGGTCGGGTAACCCCGGATAACTTTTCAGGAAGCACTGCACCACCAGGTTTAAGGTGTGAGCCAGGCAAGGAATGTGTTTCAGTTGGGAGAGGGCTATGGCAGCCATGAAATTCCTTCCGTTATCACTCACTACCTTGCCTGCCTCAAGATGTACAGTGCCCAGCCATGACTGAGTTTCTTTCTGCAAGAACTCGGACAGAACTTCCGCGGTGTATCTGTTGTCGCCCAAACAGTTCATTGCCAATACAGCCTGCTGACGCTTGCCACTAGCTGTCCCATAATGGAACACCTGGTGTGCAACAGAGGCAGCTGTGGATGGAGTGGTTGTGTGACTGCGGTCTGTGGACGAGCTCTCGATTCTGCAGGAGGATGAGGAAGAGGAGGAGGGGGGGCGAACGCCTACAGCCAACTGTTTCCTAGACCGTGGACTAGGCAGAACTGTCCCAATATTGCTGTCCCCTGTGTACCCTGCATCCACCACATTCACCCAGTGTGCCGTGATGGACACGTAACGTCCCTGGCCATGCCTACTGGTCCATGCATCTGTTGTCAGGTGCACCTTTGTAGTCACAGATTGCCTGAGTGCATGGATGATGCGGTCTTTAACATGCTGTTGGAGGGCTGGGATGGCTTTTCTAGAAAAGAAGTGTCGACTGGGTAGCTCATAGCGTGGTACAGTGTAGTCCATCAGCGCTTTGAACGCTTCGCTTTCAACTAACCGGTAGGGCATCATCTCTAATGAGATTAGTCTAGCAATGTGGGCTTTCAAACCCTGTGTACGCGGATGCGAGGATGAGTACTTCCTTTTCCTAACAAGAGTCTCATGTAGGGTGAGCTGGACTGGAGAGCTGGAGATCGTGGAACTAGCGGTGGTGCCGGTGGACATGGCAGACTGAGAGAGGGTTGGAGATGGTATTCTTGCTGGTGCCCTACATGCAGTGTTTCCTACTATGAACCTGGTGATTCCCTGACTGCTTTGGCCTGGCGACGAAAGCTGCACAGATACTGCAGGTGGTGCGGGAAATGGTGGGCTTACAGTGAGGGAAGGGATGTAGCGTTGCTGACTAGCTTCATTGGCCGAGGGTGCTGCAACCTTTAGGGACGTTTGGTAGTTAGTCCAGGCTTGCAAATGCATGGTGGTTAAATGTCTATGCATGCAACTTGTATTTAGACTTTTAAGATTCTGACCTCTGCTTAAGGTAGTTGAACATTTTTGACAGATGACTTTGCGCTGATCATTTGGATGTTGTTTAAAAAAATGCCAGACTGAACTCTTTCTACTATCGGATACCTTTTCAGGCATTGCAGACTGAGCTTCTTTAACCGGATGGCCACGCTGTCCTCCAACTGGTTTTGGTTTTGCCACGCGTTTTTGGCCAGATACGGGCCCGGCAGATGGAACCTGCTGTGATGTTGATGCCTGCTGTGGCTCCTCCTCCTCCGCTTCAGAACTACTGCTGCCTGCACCCTGTTCCCCCAATGGCTGCCAATCAGGGTCAACAACTGGGTCATCTATGACCTCCTCTTCTATCTTGTGTGCAACTTCGTCTGTGTCACCGTGTAAGCCGGTGGTATTGCGTTCATGACGGGGCATCATAGTCTCAGCTGGGTTTGATTCTGGCTCAGTACACTGCGTGGGCAATGTTCAGGTCTGAATCAAAGGAACAGCATAGTAATCTGGCTGTGGCTGTGCATCAGTGCACTCCATGTCCGATTCAACTTCTAATGGGCATGGCCTGCTAACTGTTTCACTGTCTAACCCAGGAACGGTATGTGTAAAGAGCTCCATGGAGTAACCGGTTGTGTCGCCTGACGCATCCTTATCTCTTGTTCTGGGTGAAGAAGACAAGGAAGCGACTTGTCCCTGACTGTGAACATCCACTAACGACGCGCTGCATTTACATTTAGCACTTTCAGAAGAGGAGGCAAAAGAGCTAGAGGCTGAGTCAGCAAGGAAAGCCAAAAATTGTTCTTGCTGCTCCGGCTTTAAAAGCGGTTTTCCTACTCCCAGAAAATGGAGTGTTCGAGGCCTTGTGTAGCCAGACGATGAACCTGGCTCAACAACTCGAGACTTAGGTGCTGTATTGCTTTTACCATGACCACCTGATGCTCCACCACCACTACCATCATTACCAGTTGACAATGACCGCCCACGGCCACGACCTCTTCCACCAGACTTCCTCATTGTTTGCAAAACGTAACCAAATTAACGGTATCTGTTACTGTAAAAAAGCTTATAAGGTGAACTCAAACTTCTGTAGGATTTATATATACCTTTATAGGTGGCTGACAATGAAAGGGAAATCAGGCCCAATGTTACACACTAGGTTTTATGTGCCCCAATAATTTGAGACAGATGGCACACACAAGGCCGGCACTCAAGCACAAATGCCAATCTTAATCTCCCACTATGTTTTTTTTTTTCAGAGAGAATTAAAAAAAAAAAAAATACCAGTATGACACACTAGGTTTTATGTGCCCCAATAATTTGAGACAGATGGCACACACAAGGCCGGCACTCAAGCACAAATGCCAATCTTTATCTCCCACTATGTTTTTTTTTTCAGGGAGAATTATAAAAAAAAAAAGAAATTCCCAGTATGACACACTATGTTTTATGTGCCCTAAGGATTTGAGACAGATGGCAGACACAGGACCGTGTTATGACCTGGTGGTTACGGAGTGGTACTGAGATGACCTGGTGGGTAAAACCAATCATGGACAAGCTTAGAGGAGGTGCCAGCTCTACAGACAGTAATCACCTATATGACCTAGTGATTACGGAGCAGCACTGAAATGACCTAGTGGGTAAAACAAATAATGTACTAGCTCTGAGGAGGTGGTAACTTTACTGACCGCAATCCCTACTCCTAACACCAACACTAGAAATAGCCGTGGAGTGTTCCTATCTCTGCCTAGACGCCTCTTCACAGCCTAAGAACTAGCTACCCCTGAAGATGGAAACGGAAAACTATCTAGCCTCAGAGAAACCCCCAAAGAAAAGATAGCCCCCCACAAATATTGACGGTGAGTGAAGAGGGAAATGACAAACTCAGAAATGAAACTAGATTTTAGCAAAGGAGGCCACTACTATCTAAATAGACAGAGAAAGAAAAGGCTACTGTGCGGTCAGTATAAAAACTAAATGTCCACGCAGAGTTTACAAAAATAACCTCCACACCGACTCACGGTGTGGAGGGGCAAATCTGCAACCCCAGAGCTTCCAACTAGCCGGAATATTTCATGATGACAAGCTGGACAAAAGAGGCATAACTTAAACTGAACAAAAGGTCATAGGCAGGGAAACCCCCAAAACTAGCAGAACTTATCTTAAGCTGAAATGGAGTGGCCAACAGAGAACTTCCAGGGAAGGACTGAATCCACAGGAAGGAACATTGAGAGCTGGCATCAACTACAGCCTAAAGCCCAGTTAAATAACAAGGCCAGGGCACCGATTAGTGAAAGCAGCTGCTAAGTCCAACTTGAAACCACCAGAGGGAGCCCAAGAGCAGAACTCCCAAAAATACCTTTCATGACCACAGGATGGAGCCCAAGAACGGAATTCACAACAGGACCGGCACTCAAGCACAAATGCCAATTTTAATCTCCCACTATGTTTTTTTTGTCAGGGAGAATTAAAAAAATTCCCAGTATGACACACTAGGTTTTATGTGCCCCAATAATTTGAGACAGATGGCACACACAAGGACGGCACTCAAGAATAAATGCCAATCTTAATCTCCCACTATGTTTTTTTTTTTCAGGGAGAATTAAAAAAAAAAAAAAATTCCCAGTATGACACACTAGGTTTTATGTGCCCCAATAATTTTAGACAGATGGCACACACAAGGCCGGCACTCAAGCACAAATGCCAATCTTAATCTCCCACTATGTTTTTTTTGTCAGGGAGAATTAAAAAAAAAAAAAAATTCCCAGTATGACACACTAGGTTTTATGTGCCCCAATAATTTTAGACAGATGGCACACACAAGGCCGGCACTCAAGCACAAATGCCAATCTTAATCTCCCACTATGTTTTTTTTGTCAGGGAGAATTAAAAAAATTCCCAGTATGACACACTAGGTTTTATGTGCCCCAATAATTTGAGACAGATGGCACACACAAGGCCGGCACTCAAGCACAAATGCCAATCTTTATCTCCCACTATGTTTTTTTTTGTTCAGGGAGAATTATAAAAAAAAATAAAAAATCCCAGTATGACACACTAGGTTTTATGTGCCCTAAGTATTTGAGACAGATGGCACACACAGGACCGGCACTCAAGCACAAATGCCAATCTTAATCTCCCACTATGTTTTTTTTGTCAGGGAGAATTAAAAATATTCCCAGTATGACACACTAGGTTTTATGTGGCCCAATAATTTGAGACAGATGGCACACACAAGGACGGCACTCAAGCACAAATGCCAATCTTAATCTCCCACTATGTTTTTTTTTTTCAGGGAGAATTAAAACAAACAAAAAAAATTCCCAGTATGACACACTAGGTTTTATGTGCCCTATGAATTTGAGACAGATGGCACACACAAGGCCGGCACTCAAGCACAAATGCCAATCTTAATCTCCCACTATGTTTTTTTGTCAGGGAGAATTAAAAAAAATTCCCAGTATGACACACTAGGTTTTATGTGCCCTAAGAATTTGAGACAGATGGCACACACAGGACCGGCACTCAAGCACAAATGCCAATCTTAATCTCCCACTATGTTTTTTTTGTCAGGGAGAATTAAAAAAATTCCCAGTATGACACACTAGGTTTTATGTGCCCTAAGAATTTGAGACAGATGGCACACACAGGACCGGCACTCAAGCACAAATGCCAATCTTAATCTCCCACTATGTTTTTTTTTTTTCAGGGAGAATTAAAAAAAAAAAAAAAAATTCCCAGTATGACACACTAGGTTTTATGTGCCCTAAGAATTTGAGACAGATGGCACACACAAGGCCGGCACTCAAGCACAAATGCCAATCTTAATCTCCCACTATGTTTTTTATGTCAGGGAGAATTTAAAAAAAAAAAGGGACTGTCCTACAATTACTATCTCCCTGCAGTAATCTCAGCAAGGTATGGCATGCAGCAATAACAAGGAGTGGACAGCTGCACAAAAAAAACAAAAGTGTGGACAAACAAACAAGATAGCTGTGCAGAAAGGAAGGAAAAACAGGATTTGTGCTTTGAAAAAAGCAGTTGGTTTGCACAGCGGCGTACACACACAGCAACGCAGCTATCAGGGAGCCTTCTAGGGCAGCCCAATGAGCTACAGCGCTGAGGAAAAAAAATGTAGTCTCCACTGTCACTGCAAACAAAAGGTGGTGTTGGACAGTGGAAATCGCTACAGCACAAGCGGTTTGGGGCTTTATGTACCCTGCCTAACACTATCCCTGCTTCTGAAGAAGCGGCAGCAACCTCTCCCTATGCTCAGATCAGCAGCAGTAAGATGGCGGTCGGCGGGAACGCCCCTTTATAGCCCCTGTGACACCGCAGAAAGCAAGCCAATCACTGCAATGACCTTCTCTAAGATGGTGGGGACTGAGATCTTTGTCATCGCGCTGCCCACACTCTGCATCCACCTTCATTGGCTGAGAAATGGCGCTTTTAGCGTCATTGAAATGCGACTTTGGCGCGAAAGTCGCGTACCGCATGGCCGACCCCACACAGGGATCGGATTGGGTTTCATGAGACGCCGACTTTGCCAAAAGTCGGCGACTTATGAAAATGACCGATCCGTTTCGCTCAACCCTACTGTAGAGCCCAAACTGATCTCGAAGACGTAACTCTTGTAATGTACTAACCAATATATCTTTATGCATATAATTGCCTTTAAATGATACTGTGAATAGTGTTCTTGTGTGATTTTTTGTGATAATAATTTTTCTGCATTTAACCCTGTTAAGTGAGTAAAGTAGAAGTAGATTGTTGAACCGACTTGTTGTCTCCGCTGTTGCATTCAGATCACCTGAAATACATTGGGCATAGTCGATAGGATGCAATAATCAAGTTCAGAAATGGAAGATCAGTCTGAAACCAAACCCACCAATGGAGGCATTTCCATTGGATCTATGCTTAACAATATACCAAAATGTATGGGTGACAATGTAATGATGCGGGCTGTGTTGAGCGTCTGAAAGTATGTTATATATGTACCCAATAAAACCTGCCGTACAAACAGAGTTAGCCTTTTTGACTTTGGACAGACAGGCAAAGAGGCCCAACAGAAGTTCATGTTCAGGCAACCATGAGACCATGATGCAGTAGATAAAGTGATCAATATTTTAGAGGACATGCATGCTGACTAGTGTTGAGCGATACCGTCCGATACTTGAAAGTATCGGTATCGGAAAGTATCGGCCGATACCGGCAAAATATCGGATCCAATCCGATACCGATACCCGATACCAATACAAGTCAATGGGACTCATGTATCGGACGGTATTCCTGATGGTTCCCAGGGTCTGAAGGAGAGGAAACTCTCCTTCAGGCCCTGGGAACCATATAAATGTGTAAAAGAAAGAATTAAAATAAAAAATATCGCTATACTCACCTCTCCGACGCAGCCGGGACTTCAGCGAGGGAACCGACAGCGTTGTTTGTTTAAAATTCGCGCTATTACTTGGTTACGTGAATTCCCGGCTTGTGATTGGTCAGGTCGGCCATGTTGCCGGGACGCGGACCAATCACAGCAAGCCGTGACGAAATTACGTCACGGCTTGCTGTGATTGGTCCGCGTCCCGGCAATATGGCCGCCCTGACCAATCACAAGCCGTGACGTCACGGGAGGCTGGACACGCGCTCATTTTAAAATGGGCGCGTGTCCAGCCTCCCGTGACGTCACGGCTTGTGATTGGTTGCGCCGCGGTCAACCAATCACAAGCCGGGAGGCTGGACGCGCTCATTTTAAAATGGGCGCGTGTCCAGCCTCCCGTGACGTCACGGCTTGTGATTGGTTGCGCCGCGGTCAACCAATCACAAGCCGGGAGGCTGGACGCGCTCATTTTAAAATGGGCGCGTATCCAGCCTCCCGTGACGTCACGGCTTGTGATTGGTTGCGCCGCGGTCAACCAATCACAAGCCGGGAGGCTGGACGCGCTCATTTTAAAATGGGCGCGTGTCCAGCCTCCCGTGACGTCACGGCTTGTGATTGGTCAGGGCGGCCATATTGCCGGGACGCGGACCAATCACAGCAAGCCGTGACGTAATTTCGTCATGGCTTGCTGTGATTGGTCCGCGTCCCGGCAACATGGCCGACCTGACCAATCACAAGCCGGGAATTCACGTAACCAAGTAATAGCGCGAATTTTAAACAAACAACGCTGCCGGTTCCCTCGCTGAAGTCCCGGCTGCGTCGGAGAGGTGAGTATAGCGATATTTTTTATTTTAATTCTCTCTTTTACACATTTTAACATTAATGTTGTTGCGATACCCGATACCCGATACCACAAGAGTATCGGAATCCCGGTATCGGAATTCCGATACAGCAAGTATCGGCCGATACCCGATACTTGCAGCATCGGAATGCTCAACACTAATGCTGACACAACCAATTTAGGTAATTTGTGCACTAGCATCTTTCGTCAAGTTCAGAGAGAGAAGGGGAAAGTTATTCTGAGAACTCTGCAGGAGGTAATGGCCCAGATCACCAAGAAAACCAGTGGTAAACATGGAGGACTAGGTGCCTTGGATGAAGTATTGAGAGATTAGTTGGTTGCAAGCCTAAGAGACACATACCTGAGGCAAGCCCTGAAAGAACTACTATGCTATAAGCCCAACATGAGCTTCCTCGAGGTCTGAACAGAAGCTAGAGTCCAAGAAAAAAGGCTTTGACCATGGCAGTTATGGTCCAAAGTCAAGAAGTAACCACCTTGTGGTGCGCCCAATGCTGAACCACACCAGGTCCGTGAATTACCACAGGAAATGCAAGAAATTAGAGAACTATGAAGCATAAATGAAGACCCTGCTGCTACCCTGGAATGGAGTCCCATACCATGGGGTGACTTATGGCAGGAAATGAGAGAAATTAGAGAAGAGATACAGAGCATAAGAAAAATCCAAGAAGCAACCTTGGAATCTCATCCTATAGTATGGGTTGAAGAACGATTACAGAGGGGGTATCCCTCTCCTGAAAAAGAGCGATACAGACCGAAATGCACACAAGACAGGCTCAGAATTGATTGGTGGACTTGTGGAAAAATTGGACACATGTCAAGGAGTTGTCCCACGCGAGACAATCAACAACGAAGATTCACCCACTCCTCCAAAAGTCATATGTACTGGAAAGAATGCTGCACCTGGAGGAGTCGGTCCTTGGTGAGGAATGCCCACATCTGTAGGATAGAATGGAAAGAGAAGATCCACCAATTTGAGAGTGATCACAGATCATGGATGGAGACCTGTAGGAAATGGAATGGTGAGCAGAGGGGAGCTTCACCCAGAGTAAGGCAGAGTCATGGCGCAGGACTACGAGAAATGAGGGAAATGGCATAATTAGCCTGCATCAAAATGTTTGTATTACCCTAGATCATGGAATCGACTCGGGTGAAGCCGGTTTGTGCCATAGAAGTTTGCGGTCCCAGCAAGGTGGCAAAGGTAGGACTCACACCTAGTTCACAGTCAAACCTGGTCAAACCACAGTCAAACTGTGAACTAGCTGTAAGCAGATGTAACTCCATGTTCTGGATGGCTGTCGGGCTGGAGAGACCTGACACCTGTAGCCTGATAGTGAAATGCAGTCAGAAGAATTAGTGGAGGAGGTCACTGAGTCCCATGGAGGAGAGCGAGACCTCGAAATTCCACATGAGGTACCCGAAGTTCTGAGTACAACTCACAAGAAAATTCAAGAGGGGCATCGAAGAACTCAGTGTGTCTATGCTGGGGTCCCGTTCATGAAATACACACAGAATTGATACTGTCTGGCAAAACGTAATGCAAGAGAGGAAGGAATCGGCATAAAAACTGTAGGCATGTGGACATGTTCTGAAGAACATTAAGGGGCACAAAGACTCTTCTTGCCTGAGGACTGTCAAGTTTAAAGTAGGGAGGAATATCGCAAGATGGACAAGAGAGACAAAGTAACAGTAAGCGAACACTGCCATCTGCTGGAACAAACTGAAAGTGAAAGTAAAAAAGGGGAAGAATTATGTTACCAGAAACCACTGCTCAACCTGATCAGGTGACACACAGGAAGGACTTCCTGAATATTAAAGATCTCGCCAGGCTAAGAAGAGCAGTTGGTGCCAGAACCTGCTCTGGGGCAGGTTCTATGCCTGTGAGATGGGCTAACAGCCACCTTTGCCACAGAAGAGTCTGAAAGCAGTCATAGAAGGCCTGCGTAGTGAGGAAGATCCAGGCCCAGCTCCAGTGAAAGGCCAAGACCAGAGCCAAGCATGGCCCAAGGGACTGGGACATGCTTGGAGAGTGAGACAGGAGTGACATTGTGAGCCATTGACCGAGATTTGGATGACTTCTGTTGAGGCCTGGGATCCATATTACGCTGTTCAAATACCAAAGACCAGAGCAATGTCGACCAATATGTGGAACCCAGATGACGCCAGTCAAGAGTTGAGAACCAGCTCTCCTACACTTTACCAGATTGAGGAGATGCCCGTTGGCAGTAAATCACCAAAGATACCCAAAGAATACGTGACCAGAGACTCTCACTTGATCAGCTGGTGATCAGAGGATGCGGGTGAGCAGGACCAATACTTTCAGCACAGACTCAAGGTACCAAGTGTGGGCAGAAGGAGGCTACAGATGAGAAGGGGCCTGGCAGATGACAAAGCAGTAGACTTTATCAGGGCCCAGAAAGCCGCATGGGTGTCCTAAATACAGCATTTGTCCCCATCCCAATTAGACCAATGTTGGACTGTAGACCTCAAACTGATCTCGAGGACATATTTCTTGTAATGTACTAACCAATATATCTATATGCATATAATTCACTGTTGCCTGTAAATGATACTGTGAATATTGTTCTTGTGTGATTTATTCGTTAGAATAATCTTTCCTGCATTTAACCCTGTTAAGTGAATAAAGTAGAAGTAGATTGTTGAAACCACCTGTTGTCTCCGCTTTTGCATTCAGATTGCCTACATTACACTAGGGAGAGTGTATGTTCAGAAGGACAACCAACACATCAGAGAGATTTGCTACCTGGTTCATGGTGCCCCATACTCATTCCCAGAGTACATCTAGAAGATTAAGAGGTAGGAAGAAGGCAGACCAGACCTTGGGATGAACAGTTCAAATGGTTTACTGGATAACAGATCAATGATTCTCAGCTTCAGCATTTAGTCACAACATTGGATTTCCATACAGGCCCCGGCTGGATTGCAACAGGACTGACATATTGATATGAAAATTCTATAACTTAGGTTTGGCCTTGCTAGGAAGGGCTCTGTAGCTTTAGAGTATTTTGGGTTATTGTTATGACCCCAATGGCAGAGGGTCTCAGAAATAATTACTAAGTCTGCAAACACAAAAAAACAGCTCATAGGGCAGTGGTACCTGAGCTGACCATATATCTAATCCTAGCACCACAAATAGCAGCAGCCGGGGAACGTGCCTACGTTGGTTCTAGATGTCTCGCGCCAGCCGGAGAACTAACTAACCCTAGAAGGGAAAAGAAAGACCTTTCTTGCCTCCAGAGAAAAGACCCCAAAAAGTTGGATACAAGCCCCCAACAAATAATAACGGTGAGGTAAGAGGAAAAGACAAACGTAAGAATGAGCTAGGTATTTAGCAAAGAGAGGCCCACTAGCTAATAGCAGAATATAGTAAGATGACTTATATGGTCAGCAAAAACCCTATCAAAATATCCACGCTAGATGTTCAAGAACCCCAGAACCGTCTAACGGCCCGGGGGGAGAACACCAGCCCCCTAGAGCTTCCAGCAAAGTCAGGAATCACATTTAGTACAAGCTGGACAAAAATAAGAGCAAAGCAAATAACCAAAAAACAAAGAAGCAGGACTTAGCTTAATTTTGCACGAACCAGGACCAGCAGACAGGAGCAAACAGAAAGGATCTGATTACAACGATGCCAGGCACTGGACTAAGGATCCAGGAAGTTTATATAGCAACACCCCTGGACTAACTGGGTGCCAAACTAAGGAAAGACTGTTATGACCCCAATGGCGAGGGTCTCAGAGGAACGTGGAAGTCTGCAGAATACAAAAATCCAGCTCATAGGGCAGTGGTAACTGGGTTGACCATATATCTACTCCTAACGCCAACACTAGAAGTAGCCGGGGATCATTCCTACGTTGATTCTAGATGACACGCGCCAGCCGGAGAATCTAGCTACCCCTAGTAGAGGAAAACAAAGACCTTTCTTGCCTCCAGAGAAGGGGACCCCAAAGCTGGATAGAAGCCCCCCACAAATAATGACGGTGAGGTAAGAGGAAATGACAAACACAGAAATGAATCAGGTTTAGCACAGAGAGGCCCGCTTACTGATAGCAGAATAAAGAAAGGTAACTTATATGGTCAACAAAAACCCTATCAAAATCCACACTGGAAATTCAAGAACCCCCGAACCGTCTAACGGTCCGGGAGGAGAACACCAGCTCCCTAGAGCTTCCAGCAAAGGTCAGGATATAGATTTGGAACAAGCTGGACAAAAATACAAAACCAAAACAAATAGCAAAAAGCAAAAGGCAGACTTAGCTGATATAACTGGAACCAGGATCAGTAGACAAGAGCACAGCAGACTAGCTCTGATAACTACGTTGCCAGGCATTGAACTGAAGGTCCAGGGAGCTTATATAGCAACACCCCTAACTAACGACCCAGGTGCGGATAAAAGGAATGACAGAAAAACCAGAGTCAAAAAACTAGTAACCACTAGAGGGAGCAAAAAGCAAATTCACAACAGTACCCCCCCCTTAGTGAGGGGTCACCGAACCCTCACCACGACCACCAGGGCGATCAGGATGAGCGGCATGAAAGGCACGAACTAAATCGGCCGCATGAACATCAGAGGCGACCACCCAGGAATTATCCTCCTGACCATAGCCCTTCCACTTGACCAGGTACTGAAGCCTCCGCCTGGAGAGGCGAGAATCCAAGATCTTCTCCACCACGTACTCCAACTCGCCCTCAACCAACACCGGAGCAGGAGGCTCAGCAGAAGGAACTACAGGCACAATGTACCGCCGCAACAAGGACCTATGAAATACATTGTGAATAGCAAACGACACAGGAAGATCCAGACGAAAAGATACAGGATTAAGGATTTCCAATATCTTGTAAGGCCCAATAAAACGAGGTTTAAATTTGGGAGAGGAGACCTTCATAGGAACAAAGCGGGAAGAAAGCCATACCAAATCCCCAACGCGTAGTCGGGGACCCACACCGCGGCGGCGGTTGGCAAAGCGCTGAGCCTTCTCCTGTGACAACTTCAAGTTGTCCACCACATGATTCCAGATCTGCTGCAACCTATCCACCACAGAATCCACCCCAGGACAGTCAGAAGGCTCCACATGACCCGAAGAAAAGCGAGGATGGAAACCAGAGTTGCAGAAAAAAGGCGAAACCAAGGTGGCGGAACTAGCCCGATTATTAAGGGCAAACTCAGCCAACGGCAAGAATGTCACCCAATCGTCCTGATCAGCAGAGACAAAACACCTCAAATAAGCCTCCAAAGTTTGATTGGTTCGCTCCATCTGTCCATTAGTCTGAGGATGGAAAGCAGACGAAAACGACAAATCAATGCCCATCCTACTACAAAAGGATCGCCAGAACCTGGAAACGAACTGGGATCCTCTGTCTGACACAATATTCTCAGGGATGCCGTGCAAACGAACCACGTTCTGGAAAAACACAGGAACCAGATCGGAAGAGGAAGGCAGCTTAGGCAAAGGAACCAAATGGACCATCTTGGAGAAGCGATCACATATCACCCAGATAACGGACATGCCCTGAGATAGCGGAAGATCAGAAATGAAATCCATGGAGATATGTGTCCAAGGTCTTTTCGGGACAGGCAAGGGCAAGAGCAAACCGCTGGCACGAGAACAGCAAGGCTTAGCTCGAGCACAAGTCCCACAGGACTGCACAAATGACCGCACATCTCTTGACAAGGAAGGCCACCAAAAGGACCTGGCCACCAGATCTCTGGTGCCAAAAATTCCCGGGTGACCTGCCAACACCGAGGAATGAACCTCGGAAATGACTCTGCTGGTCCACTTATCCGGGACAAACAGTCTGTCAGATGGACAAGACTCAGGCCTATCAGCCTGAAATCTCTGCAACACACGTCGCAGATCTGGAGAAATAGCTGACAAGATAACTCCATCTTTAAGAATACCAACAGGATCAGCGACTCCAGGAGCATCAGGCACAAAGCTCCTAGAAAGAGCATCGGCCTTCACATTCTTTGAACCTGGCAAATACGAGACAACAAAATCAAAGCGGGAGAAAAACAATGACCAGCGGGCCTGTCTCGGATTAAGGCGTTTAGCAGACTCGAGATACATCAGATTTTTGTGATCAGTCAAGACCACCACACGATGCTTAGCACCCTCGAGCCAATGACGCCACTCCTCAAATGCCCATTTCATGGCCAACAACTCCCGATTGCCCACATCATAATTTCGCTCGGCAGGCGAAAACTTCCTAGAGAAAAAGGCACAAGGTTTCATAACAGAGCAACCAGGGCCTCTCTGCGACAAAACGGCCCCTGCCCCAATCTCCGAAGCATCCACCTCAACCTGAAAGGGAAGTGAGACGTCAGGCTGGCACAAAACAGGCGCCGAAGTAAACCGGCGTTTCAACTCCTGGAAAGCCTCCACGGCAGCAGGAGCCCAGTTAGCTACATCGGAGCCCTTCTTGGTCATATCCGTCAAAGGTTTCACAATGCTAGAAAAATTAGCAATAAAACGACGGTAGAAGTTAGCGAAGCCCAAGAACTTCTGAAGACTCTTAACTGACGAGGGCTGAGTCCAATCAAGAATAGCTCGGACCTTGACTGGGTCCATCTCCACAGCAGAAGGAGAAAAAATGAACCCCAAAAAGGGAACCTTCTGTACACCAAAGAGACACTTTGAGCCCTTGACAAACAAAGAATTTTCACGCAAAATTTTAAAGACCAACCTGACCTGCTCCACATGCGAATCCCAATTATCAGAAAAAACCAAAATATCATCCAGATAAACAATCAAAAATTTATCCAGATACTTCCGGAAAATGTCATGCATAAAGGACTGAAAAACTGAAGGCGCATTGGAGAGCCCAAAAGGCATCACCAAGTACTCAAAATGACCTTCGGGCATATTGAATGCGGTTTTCCATTCATCACCTTGCTTAATGCGCACAAGGTTGTACGCACCACGAAGGTCTATCTTGGTGAACCACTTGGCACCCTTAATCCGGGCAAACAAGTCAGACAACAGCGGTAAAGGATACTGAAATTTGACAGTGATCTTATTTAAAAGCCGATAATCAATACAAGGTCTCAAAGATCCGTCCTTTTTTGCCACAAAAAAGAATCCCGCACCAAGAGGGGAAGAAGACGGACGAATATGTCCTTTCTCCAGAGACTCCTTGATATATGAACGCATAGCGGTATGTTCAGGTACCGACAGATTAAACAGTCTTCCCTTAGGAAACTTACTGCCTGGGATCAAATCTATAGCACAGTCACAGTCCCTATGAGGAGGCAGTGCACTGGACTCAGACTCACTGAAGACATCCTGATAATCAGACAAATACTCCGGAACTTCCGAAGGCGTAGAAGAAGCAATAGACACAGGCAGGGAATCCCCATGAATACCACGACAGCCCCAACTTGAGACTGACATAGCCTTCCAGTCCAGGACTGGATTATGGGTCTGTAACCATGGCAGCCCTAAAACAACCAAATCATGCATTTTATGTAAAACCAGGAAACGTATCACCTCGCGGTGTTCAGGAGTCATGCACATGGTAACCTGTGTCCAATACTGCGGTTTATTTGCTGCCAATGGTGTAGCATCAATACCCCTAAGAGGACAAGGATTTTCTAATGGTTCAAGAGTAAAACCACAGCGCTTAGCAAATGAGAGATCCATGAGACTCAGGGCAGCACCTGAATCTACAAACGCCATGACAGGATAAGATGACAGTGAGCAAATCAAAGTTACAGACAGAATAAATTTAGGTTGCAAATTACCAACGGTGACAGGACTAACAACCTTAGCTATACGTTTAGAGCATGCTGAGATAACATGTGTAGAATCACCACAGTAGTAGCACAAGCCATTCCGGCGTCTATGAATTTTCCGCTCATTTCTAGTCAGGATTCTATCACATTGCATTAAATCAGGTGTCTGTTCAGACAACACCATGAGGGAATTTGCGGTTTTTCTATCACATTGCACCGAATTAGGTGTCTGTGCAGACAACACCATGAGGGAATTTGCGGTTTTGCGCTCCCGCAACCGCCGGTCAATTTGAATAGCCAGTGCCATAGTATCATTCAGACCTGTGGGAATGGGAAAACCCACCATAACATTCTTAATGGCTTCAGAAAGGCCATTTCTAAAATTAGCGGCCAGTGCACACTCGTTCCAATGTGTCAGCACGGACCATTTCCGAAATTTTTGGCAATACACTTCAGCCTCGTCCTGCCCCTGAGACATAGCCAGCAAGGCCTTTTCTGCCTGAATCTCAAGATTGGGTTCCTCATAAAGTAAACCGAGCGCCAGAAAAAACGCATCAAGATCAGCCAATGCCGGATCTCCTGGCGCCAGCAAAAAAGCCCAATCCTGAGGGTCGCCCCGTAAGAACGAAATAACAATTTTTACTTGCTGAGCAGAATCTCCAGATGAACAGGGTCTCAGGGACAAAAACAATTTACAATTATTCACGAAATTCCTAAACTTAAACCTGTCTCCGGAAAATAGTTCAGGAATCGGTATTTTAGGTTCTGACCTAGGATTTCTGATAACATAGTCTTGTATGCCCTGCACACGAGTAGCCAGCTGGTCCACACTTGTAATCAAGGTCTGGACATTCATGTCTGCAGCAAGCATAGCCACTCTGAGGTAAAGGGGAAGAAGAAAAAAAAAAAAAAAAAACTCAGAATCTTCTTTCTTATAATCCCTCTTCTGCAATGCATTAAACATTTAATACTGGCCTGGCAAACTGTTATGACCCCAATGGCGAGGGTCTCAGAGGAACGTGGAAGTCTGCAGAATACAAAAATCCAGCTCATAGGGCAGTGGTAACTGGGTTGACCATATATCTACTCCTAACGCCAACACTAGAAGTAGCCGGGGATCATTCCTACGTTGATTCTAGATGACACGCGCCAGCCGGAGAATCTAGCTACCCCTAGTAGAGGAAAACAAAGACCTTTCTTGCCTCCAGAGAAGGGGACCCCAAAGCTGGATAGAAGCCCCCCACAAATAATGACGGTGAGGTAAGAGGAAATGACAAACACAGAAATGAATCAGGTTTAGCACAGAGAGGCCCGCTTACTGATAGCAGAATAAAGAAAGGTAACTTATATGGTCAACAAAAACCCTATCAAAATCCACACTGGAAATTCAAGAACCCCCGAACCGTCTAACGGTCCGGGAGGAGAACACCAGCTCCCTAGAGCTTCCAGCAAAGGTCAGGATATAGATTTGGAACAAGCTGGACAAAAATACAAAACCAAAACAAATAGCAAAAAGCAAAAGGCAGACTTAGCTGATATAACTGGAACCAGGATCAGTAGACAAGAGCACAGCAGACTAGCTCTGATAACTACGTTGCCAGGCATTGAACTGAAGGTCCAGGGAGCTTATATAGCAACACCCCTAACTAACGACCCAGGTGCGGATAAAAGGAATGACAGAAAAACCAGAGTCAAAAAACTAGTAACCACTAGAGGGAGCAAAAAGCAAATTCACAACAGTACCCCCCCCCTTAAGGAGGGGTCACCGAACCCTCACCAAGACCACCAGGGCGATCAGGATGAGCAGCGTGAAAGGCACGAACTAAATCGGCCGCATGCACATCAGAAGCAACCACCCAGGAATTATCCTCCTGACCATAGCCCTTCCACTTGACCAGATACTGAAGCCTCCGTCTGGAGAGACGAGAATCCAAGATCTTCTCCACCACGTACTCCAACTCGCCCTCAACCAACACCGGAGCAGGAGGCTCAACAGAAGGAACCACAGGTACAACGTACCGCCGCAACAAAGACCTATGGAACACGTTGTGAATGGCAAACGACACTGGAAGATCCAAGCGAAAGGACACAGGATTAAGGATTTCCAATATCTTGTAAGGACCGATGAAGCGAGGCTTAAATTTAGGAGAGGAGACCTTCATAGGAACAAATCGAGAAGACAGCCATACCAAATCCCCCAACACGAAGTCGGGGACCCACACCGCGGCGGCGGTTGGCAAAACGCTGAGCCTTCTCCTGTGACAACTTTAAGTTGTCCACCACATGATTCCAGATCTGCTGCAACCTATCCACCACAGAATCTACCCCAGGACAGTCAGAAGGCTCCACATGTCCCGAGGAAAAACGAGGATGGAAACCAGAGTTGCAGAAAAATGGCGAAACCAAAGTAGCGGAACTAGCCCGATTATTAAGGGCAAACTCAGCCAACGGCAAGAAGGTCACCCAATCATCCTGATCTGCCGAAACAAAACACCTCAAATAAGCCTCCAGAGTCTGATTAGTTCGCTCCGTTTGTCCATTAGTCTGAGGATGAAAGGCAGACGAAAACGACAAATCAATGCCCATCCTAGCACAAAAGGATCGCCAGAACCTGGAAACAAACTGGGATCCTCTGTCAGACACAATATTCTCAGGAATGCCGTGTAAACGAACCACATTCTGAAAGAACACAGGAACCAGATCGGAAGAGGAAGGCAGCTTAGGCAAAGGCACCAAATGGACCATTTTAGAAAAGCGATCACATACCACCCAGATGACAGACATGCCCTGAAACACCGGGAGATCTGAAATGAAATCCATGGAAATGTGTGTCCAAGGCCTCTTTGGGACAGGCAAGGGCAAGAGCAACCCGCTGGCACGAGAACAGCAAGGCTTAGCTCGAGCACAAGTCCCACAGGACTGCACAAAAGACCGCACATCCCGTGACAAGGAAGGCCACCAAAAGGACCTAGCCACCAGATCTCTGGTGCCAAAAATTCCCGGATGCCCTGCCAACACCGAGGAATGAACCTCGGAAATGACTCTGCTGGTCCACTTATCAGGAACAAACAGTCTGTCAGGTGGACAAGAGTCAGGTCTACCAGCCTGAAATCTCTGCAACACACGTCGCAAATCAGGAGAAATGGCCGACAAGATAACTCCCTCTTTAAGAATACCAACTGGTTCTGCGACTCCAGGAGAATCAGGCACAAAGCTCCTTGAAAGAGCATCAGCCTTCACATTCTTTGAACCTGGTAAATACGAGACCACAAAGTCAAAACGGGAGAAAAACAATGACCAGCGGGCCTGTCTAGGATTCAGGCGTTTAGCAGACTCGAGATACATCAAATTTTTGTGATCAGTCAAGACCACCACACGATGCTTAGCACCCTCGAGCCAATGACGCCACTCCTCAAATGCCCACTTCATGGCCAGCAACTCCCGATTGCCAACATCATAATTCCGCTCAGCAGGTGAAAACTTCCTAGAGAAAAAAGCACATGGTCTCATTACCGAGCAACCAGGGCCTCTCTGCGACAAAACGGCCCCTGCCCCAATCTCAGAAGCATCCACTTCGACCTGAAAGGGAAGTGAGACATCAGGCTGGCACAAAACAGGCGCCAAAGTAAACCGGCGCTTCAACTCTTGGAACGCCTCCACGGCTGCAGGAGCCCAGTTAGCAACATCAGAACCTTTCTTGGTCATATCCGTCAAAGGTTTAACAACGCTAGAAAAATTAGCGATAAAACGACGGTAGAAGTTAGCAAAACCCAAGAACTTCTGAAGACTCTTAACTGACGTGGGTTGAGTCCAATCATGAATAGCTCGGACCTTGACTGGGTCCATCTCCACAGCAGAAGGGGAAAAAATAAACCCCAAAAAGGGAACTTTCTGTACTCCAAAGAGACACTTTGAGCCCTTAACAAACAAAGCATTCTCACGCAAAACCTGAAACACCATCCTGACCTGCTCCACATGTGAGTCCCAATCTTCAGAGAAAACCAGAATATCATCCAGATAAACAATCATAAATTTATCCAGATACTTCCGGAAAATATCATGCATAAAGGACTGAAACACTGAGGGAGCATTAGAGAGCCCAAAAGGCATCACCAAGTACTCAAAATGACCTTCGGGCGTATTAAATGCTGTCTTCCATTCATCTCCTTGCTTAATGCGCACAAGGTTGTACGCACCACAAAGATCTATCTTGGTGAACCACTTGGCACTTTTAATCTGGGCAAACAAGTCCGACAACAGAGGCAAAGGATACTGAAATTTAACAGTGATTTTATTCAGAAGCCGATAGTCAATACAAGGTCTCAAAGATCCGTCCTTCTTGGCCACAAAAAAGAATCCCGCACCAAGAGGGGAAGAGGATGGACGGATATGCCCCTTCTCCAGAGACTCCTTGATATACGAACGCATTGCGGCATGCTCAGGTACAGACAGATTAAATAGTCTTCCCTTAGGAAATTTACTAACTGGAATCAAATCTATGGCGCAGTCACAGTCCCTATGAGGAGGCAGAGCACTGGACCTGGACTCGCTGAATACATCCTGATAATCAGACAAATACTCAGGAACTTCCGAAGGAGTAGAGGAAGCAATAGACACCGGCGGGGAATCAGCATGAATTCCCTGACAGCCCCAACTTGACACAGACATTGCCTTCCAATCCAAGACTGGATTGTGGGTCTGTAACCATGGCAGACCCAAAACGACCAAATCATGCATTTTATGCAGAACAAGAAAACAAATCACCTCCCGATGTTCAGGAGTCATGCACATGGTTACCTGCGTCCAAAACTGCGGTTTATTTTCCGCCAATGGCGTAGCATCAATACCTCTAAGAGGAATAGGATTTACCAACGGTTCAAGAACAAAACCACCGCGCTTGGCAAATGACAGATCCATAAGACTCAGGGCAGCACCTGAATCCACAAACGCCATAACAGGGTAAGAAGACAATGAGCGAATTAAAGTCACAGACAAAAAAAATTTAGGTTGCAAATTACCAATGGCGACAGGACTAACAACACTTGTTAGGCGTTTAGAGCATGCTGATATAACATGTGTAGAATCACCACAGTAAAAACACAACCCATTCTGACGTCTATGATTTTTCCGCTCATTTCTAGTCTGAATTCTATCACATTGCATTAAATCAGGTGTTTGTTCAGACAACACCACCAGAGGATTAGCGGTTTTGCGCTCCCGCAAACGCCGGTCAATTTGAATAGCCAGTGCCATGGAATCATTCAGACTTGTAGGAATGGGGAAACCCACCATCACATTCTTAATGGCTTCAGAAAGGCCATTTCTGAAATTTGCGGCCAGAGCACACTCATTCCACTGAGTAAGCACGGACCATTTCTGAAATTTTTGGCAATACACTTCAGCTTCATCCTGGCCCTGAGAAATAGCCAGCAATTCTTTTTCTGCCTGAACTTCAAGATTGGGTTCCTCGTAAAGCAATCCGAGCGCCAGAAAAAACGCATCAATATTTGCCAATGCCGGATCTCCTGGCGCTAGCGAGAAAGCCCAATCCTGAGGGTCGCCCCGTAAAAAAGAGATAACAATTTTAACTTGCTGAGCTGAATCTCCAGATGAACAGGGTCTCAGAGATAGAAACAATTTACAATTATTCCTGAAATTCCTAAACTTAAATCGGTCTCCAGAAAACAGTTCAGGAATAGGTATTTTAGGTTCAGACATTGGACTACTGGTAACAAAATCTTGTATGCCCTGCACACGAGCAGCAAGCTGGTCTACACTTGTAATCAAGGTCTGGACATTCATGTCTGCAGCAAGCACAAGCCACTCAGAGGTAAAGGGGAGGAAGAGAGGAAGAAAAAAAAAAAAAACTCAGAATTTCCTTTCTTATTATCCCACTTCTGCAATGCATTAAACATTCAATGTTGGCCTGGCATACTGTTATGACCCCAATGGCAGAGGGTCTCAGAAATAATTACTAAGTCTGCAAACACAAAAAAACAGCTCATAGGGCAGTGGTACCTGAGCTGACCATATATCTAATCCTAGCACCACAAATAGCAGCAGCCGGGGAACGTGCCTATGTTGGTTCTAGACGTCTCGCGCCAGCCGGAGAACTAACTAACCCTAGAAGGGAAAAGAAAGACCTTTCTTGCCTCCAGAGAAAAGACCCCAAAAAGTTGGATACAAGCCCCCAACAAATAATAACGGTGAGGTAAGAGGAAAAGACAAACGTAAGAATGAGCTAGGTATTTAGCAAAGAGAGGCCCACTAGCTAATAGCAGAATATAGTAAGATGACTTATATGGTCAGCAAAAACCCTATCAAAATATCCACGCTAGATGTTCAAGAACCCCAGAACCGTCTAACGGCCCGGGGGGAGAACACCAGCCCCCTAGAGCTTCCAGCAAAGTCAGGAATCACATTTAGTACAAGCTGGACAAAAATAAGAGCAAAGCAAATAACCAAAAAACAAAGAAGCAGGACTTAGCTTAATTTTGCACGAACCAGGACCAGCAGACAGGAGCAAACAGAAAGGATCTGATTACAACGATGCCAGGCACTGGACTAAGGATCCAGGAAGTTTATATAGCAACACCCCTGGACTAACAACCCAGGTGGGTGCCAAACTAAGGAAAGACTGTTATGACCACAATGGCGAGGGTCTCAGAGGAACGTGGAAGTCTGCAGAATACAAAAATCCAGCTCATAGGGCAGTGGTAACTGGGTTGACCATATATCTACTCCTAACGCCAACACTAGAAGTAGCCGGGGATCATTCCTACGTTGATTCTAGATGACACGCGCCAGCCGGAGAATCTAGCTACCCCTAGTAGAGGAAAACAAAGACCTTTCTTGCCTCCAGAGAAGGGGACCCCAAAGCTGGATAGAAGCCCCCCACAAATAGTGACGGTGAGGTAAGAGGAAATGACAAACACAGAAATGAATCAGGTTTAGCACAGAGAGGCCCGCTTACTGATAGCAGAATAAAGAAAGGTAACTTATATGGTCAACAAAAACCCTATCAAAATCCACACTGGAAATTCAAGAACCCCCGAACCGTCTAACGGTCCGGGAGGAGAACACCAGCTCCCTAGAGCTTCCAGCAAAGGTCAGGATATAGATTTGGAACAAGCTGGACAAAAATACAAAACCAAAACAAATAGCAAAAAGCAAAAGGCAGACTTAGCTGATATAACTGGAACCAGGATCAGTAGACAAGAGCACAGCAGACTAGCTCTGATAACTACGTTGCCAGGCATTGAACTGAAGGTCCAGGGAGCTTATATAGCAACACCCCTAACTAACGACCCAGGTGCGGATAAAAGGAATGACAGAAAAACCAGAGTCAAAAAACTAGTAACCACTAGAGGGAGCAAAAAGCAAATTCACAACAGTACCCCCCCCTTAGTGAGGGGTCACCGAACCCTCACCACGACCACCAGGGCGATCAGGATGAGCGGCATGAAAGGCACGAACTAAATCGGCCGCATGAACATCAGAGGCGACCACCCAGGAATTATCCTCCTGACCATAGCCCTTCCACTTGACCAGGTACTGAAGCCTCCGCCTGGAGAGGCGAGAATCCAAGATCTTCTCCACCACGTACTCCAACTCGCCCTCAACCAACACCGGAGCAGGAGGCTCAGCAGAAGGAACTACAGGCACAATGTACCGCCGCAACAAGGACCTATGAAATACATTGTGAATAGCAAACGACACAGGAAGATCCAGACGAAAAGATACAGGATTAAGGATTTCCAATATCTTGTAAGGCCCAATAAAACGAGGTTTAAATTTGGGAGAGGAGACCTTCATAGGAACAAAGCGGGAAGAAAGCCATACCAAATCCCCAACGCGTAGTCGGGGACCCACACCGCGGCGGCGGTTGGCAAAGCGCTGAGCCTTCTCCTGTGACAACTTCAAGTTGTCCACCACATGATTCCAGATCTGCTGCAACCTATCCACCACAGAATCCACCCCAGGACAGTCAGAAGGCTCCACATGACCCGAAGAAAAGCGAGGATGGAAACCAGAGTTGCAGAAAAAAGGCGAAACCAAGGTGGCGGAACTAGCCCGATTATTAAGGGCAAACTCAGCCAACGGCAAGAATGTCACCCAATCGTCCTGATCAGCAGAGACAAAACACCTCAAATAAGCCTCCAAAGTTTGATTGGTTCGCTCCATCTGTCCATTAGTCTGAGGATGGAAAGCAGACGAAAACGACAAATCAATGCCCATCCTACTACAAAAGGATCGCCAGAACCTGGAAACGAACTGGGATCCTCTGTCTGACACAATATTCTCAGGGATGCCGTGCAAACGAACCACGTTCTGGAAAAACACAGGAACCAGATCGGAAGAGGAAGGCAGCTTAGGCAAAGGAACCAAATGGACCATCTTGGAGAAGCGATCACATATCACCCAGATAACGGACATGCCCTGAGATAGCGGAAGATCAGAAATGAAATCCATGGAGATATGTGTCCAAGGTCTTTTCGGGACAGGCAAGGGCAAGAGCAAACCGCTGGCACGAGAACAGCAAGGCTTAGCTCGAGCACAAGTCCCACAGGACTGCACAAATGACCGCACATCTCTTGACAAGGAAGGCCACCAAAAGGACCTGGCCACCAGATCTCTGGTGCCAAAAATTCCCGGGTGACCTGCCAACACCGAGGAATGAACCTCGGAAATGACTCTGCTGGTCCACTTATCCGGGACAAACAGTCTGTCAGATGGACAAGACTCAGGCCTATCAGCCTGAAATCTCTGCAACACACGTCGCAGATCCGGAGAAATAGCTGACAAGATAACTCCATCTTTAAGAATACCAACAGGATCAGCGACTCCAGGAGCATCAGGCACAAAGCTCCTAGAAAGAGCATCGGCCTTCACATTCTTTGAACCTGGCAAATACGAGACAACAAAATCAAAGCGGGAGAAAAACAATGACCAGCGGGCCTGTCTCGGATTAAGGCGTTTAGCAGACTCGAGATACATCAGATTTTTGTGATCAGTCAAGACCACCACACGATGCTTAGCACCCTCGAGCCAATGACGCCACTCCTCAAATGCCCATTTCATGGCCAACAACTCCCGATTGCCCACATCATAATTTCGCTCGGCAGGCGAAAACTTCCTAGAGAAAAAGGCACAAGGTTTCATAACAGAGCAACCAGGGCCTCTCTGCGACAAAACGGCCCCTGCCCCAATCTCCGAAGCATCCACCTCAACCTGAAAGGGAAGTGAGACGTCAGGCTGGCACAAAACAGGCGCCGAAGTAAACCGGCGTTTCAACTCCTGGAAAGCCTCCACGGCAGCAGGAGCCCAGTTAGCTACATCGGAGCCCTTCTTGGTCATATCCGTCAAAGGTTTCACAATGCTAGAAAAATTAGCAATAAAACGACGGTAGAAGTTAGCGAAGCCCAAGAACTTCTGAAGACTCTTAACTGACGAGGGCTGAGTCCAATCAAGAATAGCTCGGACCTTGACTGGGTCCATCTCCACAGCAGAAGGAGAAAAAATGAACCCCAAAAAGGGAACCTTCTGTACACCAAAGAGACACTTTGAGCCCTTGACAAACAAAGAATTTTCACGCAAAATTTTAAAGACCAACCTGACCTGCTCCACATGCGAATCCCAATTATCAGAAAAAACCAAAATATCATCCAGATAAACAATCAAAAATTTATCCAGATACTTCCGGAAAATGTCATGCATAAAGGACTGAAAAACTGAAGGCGCATTGGAGAGCCCAAAAGGCATCACCAAGTACTCAAAATGACCTTCGGGCATATTGAATGCGGTTTTCCATTCATCACCTTGCTTAATGCGCACAAGGTTGTACGCACCACGAAGGTCTATCTTGGTGAACCACTTGGCACCCTTAATCCGGGCAAACAAGTCAGACAACAGCGGTAAAGGATACTGAAATTTGACAGTGATCTTATTTAAAAGCCGATAATCAATACAAGGTCTCAAAGATCCGTCCTTTTTTGCCACAAAAAAGAATCCCGCACCAAGAGGGGAAGAAGACGGACGAATATGTCCTTTCTCCAGAGACTCCTTGATATATGAACGCATAGCGGTATGTTCAGGTACCGACAGATTAAACAGTCTTCCCTTAGGAAACTTACTGCCTGGGATCAAATCTATAGCACAGTCACAGTCCCTATGAGGAGGCAGTGCACTGGACTCAGACTCACTGAAGACATCCTGATAATCAGACAAATACTCCGGAACTTCCGAAGGCGTAGAAGAAGCAATAGACACAGGCAGGGAATCCCCATGAATACCACGACAGCCCCAACTTGAGACTGACATAGCCTTCCAGTCCAGGACTGGATTATGGGTCTGTAACCATGGCAGCCCTAAAACAACCAAATCATGCATTTTATGTAAAACCAGGAAACGTATCACCTCGCGGTGTTCAGGAGTCATGCACATGGTAACCTGTGTCCAATACTGCGGTTTATTTGCTGCCAATGGTGTAGCATCAATACCCCTAAGAGGACAAGGATTTTCTAATGGTTCAAGAGTAAAACCACAGCGCTTAGCAAATGAGAGATCCATGAGACTCAGGGCAGCACCTGAATCTACAAACGCCATGACAGGATAAGATGACAGTGAGCAAATCAAAGTTACAGACAGAATAAATTTAGGTTGCAAATTACCAACGGTGACAGGACTAACAACCTTAGCTATACGTTTAGAGCATGCTGAGATAACATGTGTAGAATCACCACAGTAGTAGCACAAGCCATTCCGGCGTCTATGAATTTTCCGCTCATTTCTAGTCAGGATTCTATCACATTGCATTAAATCAGGTGTCTGTTCAGACAACACCATGAGGGAATTTGCGGTTTTTCTATCACATTGCACCGAATTAGGTGTCTGTTCAGACAACACCATGAGGGAATTTGCGGTTTTGCGCTCCCGCAACCGCCGGTCAATTTGAATAGCCAGTGCCATAGTATCATTCAGACCTGTGGGAATGGGAAAACCCACCATAACATTCTTAATGGCTTCAGAAAGGCCATTTCTAAAATTAGCGGCCAGTGCACACTCGTTCCAATGTGTCAGCACGGACCATTTCCGAAATTTTTGGCAATACACTTCAGCCTCGTCCTGCCCCTGAGACATAGCCAGCAAGGCCTTTTCTGCCTGAATCTCAAGATTGGGTTCCTCATAAAGTAAACCGAGCGCCAGAAAAAACGCATCAAGATCAGCCAATGCCGGATCTCCTGGCGCCAGCAAAAAAGCCCAATCCTGAGGGTCGCCCCGTAAGAACGAAATAACAATTTTTACTTGCTGAGCAGAATCTCCAGATGAACAGGGTCTCAGGGACAAAAACAATTTACAATTATTCACGAAATTCCTAAACTTAAACCTGTCTCCGGAAAATAGTTCAGGAATCGGTATTTTAGGTTCTGACCTAGGATTTCTGATAACATAGTCTTGTATGCCCTGCACACGAGTAGCCAGCTGGTCCACACTTGTAATCAAGGTCTGGACATTCATGTCTGCAGCAAGCATAGCCACTCTGAGGTAAAGGGGAAGAAGAAAAAAAAAAAAAAAAAAAAAAAAACTCAGAATCTTCTTTCTTATAATCCCTCTTCTGCAATGCATTAAACATTTAATACTGGCCTGGCAAACTGTTATGACCCCAATGGCGAGGGTCTCAGAGGAACGTGGAAGTCTGCAGAATACAAAAATCCAGCTCATAGGGCAGTGGTAACTGGGTTGACCATATATCTACTCCTAACGCCAACACTAGAAGTAGCCGGGGATCATTCCTACGTTGATTCTAGATGACACGCGCCAGCCGGAGAATCTAGCTACCCCTAGTAGAGGAAAACAAAGACCTTTCTTGCCTCCAGAGAAGGGGACCCCAAAGCTGGATAGAAGCCCCCCACAAATAATGACGGTGAGGTAAGAGGAAATGACAAACACAGAAATGAATCAGGTTTAGCACAGAGAGGCCCGCTTACTGATAGCAGAATAAAGAAAGGTAACTTATATGGTCAACAAAAACCCTATCAAAATCCACACTGGAAATTCAAGAACCCCCGAACCGTCTAACGGTCCGGGAGGAGAACACCAGCTCCCTAGAGCTTCCAGCAAAGGTCAGGATATAGATTTGGAACAAGCTGGACAAAAATACAAAACCAAAACAAATAGCAAAAAGCAAAAGGCAGACTTAGCTGATATAACTGGAACCAGGATCAGTAGACAAGAGCACAGCAGACTAGCTCTGATAACTACGTTGCCAGGCATTGAACTGAAGGTCCAGGGAGCTTATATAGCAACACCCCTAACTAACGACCCAGGTGCGGATAAAAGGAATGACAGAAAAACCAGAGTCAAAAAACTAGTAACCACTAGAGGGAGCAAAAAGCAAATTCACAACAGTACCCCCCCCCTTAAGGAGGGGTCACCGAACCCTCACCAAGACCACCAGGGCGATCAGGATGAGCAGCGTGAAAGGCACGAACTAAATCGGCCGCATGCACATCAGAAGCAACCACCCAGGAATTATCCTCCTGACCATAGCCCTTCCACTTGACCAGATACTGAAGCCTCCGTCTGGAGAGACGAGAATCCAAGATCTTCTCCACCACGTACTCCAACTCGCCCTCAACCAACACCGGAGCAGGAGGCTCAACAGAAGGAACCACAGGTACAACGTACCGCCGCAACAAAGACCTATGGAACACGTTGTGAATGGCAAACGACACCGGAAGATCCAAGCGAAAGGACACAGGATTAAGGATTTCGAATATCTTGTAAGGACCGATGAAGCGAGGCTTAAATTTAGGAGAGGAGACCTTCATAGGAACAAATCGAGAAGACAGCCATACCAAATCCCCCAACACGAAGTCGGGGACCCACACCGCGGCGGCGGTTGGCAAAACGCTGAGCCTTCTCCTGTGACAACTTTAAGTTGTCCACCACATGATTCCAGATCTGCTGCAACCTATCCACCACAGAATCTACCCCAGGACAGTCAGAAGGCTCCACATGTCCCGAGGAAAAACGAGGATGGAAACCAGAGTTGCAGAAAAATGGCGAAACCAAAGTAGCGGAACTAGCCCGATTATTAAGGGCAAACTCAGCCAACGGCAAGAAGGTCACCCAATCATCCTGATCTGCCGAAACAAAACACCTCAAATAAGCCTCCAGAGTCTGATTAGTTCGCTCCGTTTGTCCATTAGTCTGAGGATGAAAGGCAGACGAAAACGACAAATCAATGCCCATCCTAGCACAAAAGGATCGCCAGAACCTGGAAACAAACTGGGATCCTCTGTCAGACACAATATTCTCAGGAATGCCGTGTAAACGAACCACATTCTGAAAGAACACAGGAACCAGATCGGAAGAGGAAGGCAGCTTAGGCAAAGGCACCAAATGGACCATTTTAGAAAAGCGATCACATACCACCCAGATGACAGACATGCCCTGAAACACCGGGAGATCTGAAATGAAATCCATGGAAATGTGTGTCCAAGGCCTCTTTGGGACAGGCAAGGGCAAGAGCAACCCGCTGGCACGAGAACAGCAAGGCTTAGCTCGAGCACAAGTCCCACAGGACTGCACAAAAGACCGCACATCCCGTGACAAGGAAGGCCACCAAAAGGACCTAGCCACCAGATCTCTGGTGCCAAAAATTCCCGGATGCCCTGCCAACACCGAGGAATGAACCTCGGAAATGACTCTGCTGGTCCACTTATCAGGAACAAACAGTCTGTCAGGTGGACAAGAGTCAGGTCTACCAGCCTGAAATCTCTGCAACACACGTCGCAAATCAGGAGAAATGGCCGACAAGATAACTCCCTCTTTAAGAATACCAACTGGTTCTGCGACTCCAGGAGAATCAGGCACAAAGCTCCTTGAAAGAGCATCAGCCTTCACATTCTTTGAACCTGGTAAATACGAGACCACAAAGTCAAAACGGGAGAAAAACAATGACCAGCGGGCCTGTCTAGGATTCAGGCGTTTAGCAGACTCGAGATACATCAAATTTTTGTGATCAGTCAAGACCACCACACGATGCTTAGCACCCTCGAGCCAATGACGCCACTCCTCAAATGCCCACTTCATGGCCAGCAACTCCCGATTGCCAACATCATAATTCCGCTCAGCAGGTGAAAACTTCCTAGAGAAAAAAGCACATGGTCTCATTACCGAGCAACCAGGGCCTCTCTGCGACAAAACGGCCCCTGCCCCAATCTCAGAAGCATCCACTTCGACCTGAAAGGGAAGTGAGACATCAGGCTGGCACAAAACAGGCGCCAAAGTAAACCGGCGCTTCAACTCTTGGAACGCCTCCACGGCTGCAGGAGCCCAGTTAGCAACATCAGAACCTTTCTTGGTCATATCCGTCAAAGGTTTAACAACGCTAGAAAAATTAGCGATAAAACGACGGTAGAAGTTAGCAAAACCCAAGAACTTCTGAAGACTCTTAACTGACGTGGGTTGAGTCCAATCATGAATAGCTCGGACCTTGACTGGGTCCATCTCCACAGCAGAAGGGGAAAAAATAAACCCCAAAAAGGGAACTTTCTGTACTCCAAAGAGACACTTTGAGCCCTTAACAAACAAAGCATTCTCACGCAAAACCTGAAACACCATCCTGACCTGCTCCACATGTGAGTCCCAATCTTCAGAGAAAACCAGAATATCATCCAGATAAACAATCATAAATTTATCCAGATACTTCCGGAAAATATCATGCATAAAGGACTGAAACACTGAGGGAGCATTAGAGAGCCCAAAAGGCATCACCAAGTACTCAAAATGACCTTCGGGCGTATTAAATGCTGTCTTCCATTCATCTCCTTGCTTAATGCGCACAAGGTTGTACGCACCACAAAGATCTATCTTGGTGAACCACTTGGCACTTTTAATCTGGGCAAACAAGTCCGACAACAGAGGCAAAGGATACTGAAATTTAACAGTGATTTTATTCAGAAGCCGATAGTCAATACAAGGTCTCAAAGATCCGTCCTTCTTGGCCACAAAAAAGAATCCCGCACCAAGAGGGGAAGAGGATGGACGGATATGCCCCTTCTCCAGAGACTCCTTGATATACGAACGCATTGCGGCATGCTCAGGTACAGACAGATTAAATAGTCTTCCCTTAGGAAATTTACTAACTGGAATCAAATCTATGGCGCAGTCACAGTCCCTATGAGGAGGCAGAGCACTGGACCTGGACTCGCTGAATACATCCTGATAATCAGACAAATACTCAGGAACTTCCGAAGGAGTAGAGGAAGCAATAGACACCGGCGGGGAATCAGCATGAATTCCCTGACAGCCCCAACTTGACACAGACATTGCCTTCCAATCCAAGACTGGATTGTGGGTCTGTAACCATGGCAGACCCAAAACGACCAAATCATGCATTTTATGCAGAACAAGAAAACAAATCACCTCCCGATGTTCAGGAGTCATGCACATGGTTACCTGCGTCCAAAACTGCGGTTTATTTTCCGCCAATGGCGTAGCATCAATACCTCTAAGAGGAATAGGATTTACCAACGGTTCAAGAACAAAACCACCGCGCTTGGCAAATGACAGATCCATAAGACTCAGGGCAGCACCTGAATCCACAAACGCCATAACAGGGTAAGAAGACAATGAGCGAATTAAAGTCACAGACAAAAAAAATTTAGGTTGCAAATTACCAATGGCGACAGGACTAACAACACTTGTTAGGCGTTTAGAGCATGCTGATATAACATGTGTAGAATCACCACAGTAAAAACACAACCCATTCTGACGTCTATGATTTTTCCGCTCATTTCTAGTCTGAATTCTATCACATTGCATTAAATCAGGTGTTTGTTCAGACAACACCACCAGAGGATTAGCGGTTTTGCGCTCCCGCAAACGCCGGTCAATTTGAATAGCCAGTGCCATGGAATCATTCAGACTTGTAGGAATGGGGAAACCCACCATCACATTCTTAATGGCTTCAGAAAGGCCATTTCTGAAATTTGCGGCCAGAGCACACTCATTCCACTGAGTAAGCACGGACCATTTCTGAAATTTTTGGCAATACACTTCAGCTTCATCCTGGCCCTGAGAAATAGCCAGCAATTCTTTTTCTGCCTGAACTTCAAGATTGGGTTCCTCGTAAAGCAATCCGAGCGCCAGAAAAAACGCATCAATATTTGCCAATGCCGGATCTCCTGGCGCTAGCGAGAAAGCCCAATCCTGAGGGTCGCCCCGTAAAAAAGAGATAACAATTTTAACTTGCTGAGCTGAATCTCCAGATGAACAGGGTCTCAGAGATAGAAACAATTTACAATTATTCCTGAAATTCCTAAACTTAAATCGGTCTCCAGAAAACAGTTCAGGAATAGGTATTTTAGGTTCAGACATTGGACTACTGGTAACAAAATCTTGTATGCCCTGCACACGAGCAGCAAGCTGGTCTACACTTGTAATCAAGGTCTGGACATTCATGTCTGCAGCAAGCACAAGCCACTCAGAGGTAAAGGGGAGGAAGAGAGGAAGAAAAAAAAAAAAAAAACTCAGAATTTCCTTTCTTATTATCCCACTTCTGCAATGCATTAAACATTCAATGTTGGCCTGGCATACTGTTATGACCCCAATGGCAGAGGGTCTCAGAAATAATTACTAAGTCTGCAAACACAAAAAAACAGCTCATAGGGCAGTGGTACCTGAGCTGACCATATATCTAATCCTAGCACCACAAATAGCAGCAGCCGGGGAACGTGCCTATGTTGGTTCTAGACGTCTCGCGCCAGCCGGAGAACTAACTAACCCTAGAAGGGAAAAGAAAGACCTTTCTTGCCTCCAGAGAAAAGACCCCAAAAAGTTGGATACAAGCCCCCAACAAATAATAACGGTGAGGTAAGAGGAAAAGACAAACGTAAGAATGAGCTAGGTATTTAGCAAAGAGAGGCCCACTAGCTAATAGCAGAATATAGTAAGATGACTTATATGGTCAGCAAAAACCCTATCAAAATATCCACGCTGGATATTCAAGAACCCCCGAACCGTCTAACGGCCCGGGGGGAGAACACCAGCCCCCTAGAGCTTCCAGCAAAGTCAGGAATCACATTTAGTACAAGCTGGACAAAAATAAGAGCAAAGCAAATAACCAAAAAACAAAGAAGCAGGACTTAGCTTAATTTTGCACGAACCAGGACCAGCAGACAGGAGCAAACAGAAAGGATCTGATTACAACGATGCCAGGCACTGGACTAAGGATCCAGGAAGTTTATATAGCAACACCCCTGGACTAACGACCCAGGTGGGTGCCAAACTAAGGAAAGACAATCCCAGAGTCAAATCACTAGTAACCACAAGAGGGAGCCAAAAAGTCTAATTCACAACAGGTTATACCCTCTATCTCTTGGACCATCTACTATTGTGAGTAGAATGCTGAGTGCGACTCGCCAGTGTCCAGACCTGTTTGGGTTATGTATTTAGACTCTTTGCAAAAGACAGGAATATGCCTTTACATTTCTTCTGTTGTTGGCTCTTGGTTGCCAGAGCACCGAAAAGACTGTCTGACAAGGTAATCAATCTTAGCAGATATTGTTCTCTCCTGCTTTAATCAGACCTGATCCTCTCCAACTCCCAACTGACTACTGCCAACCCTCTCTGGTCACCATAGTGACCAGGCTATAGAGGACGCTGAGCAGACAGCCTCCAATACAGTCCCTTGCCTGATTGTAAAACTGCCACCTGCTGGTCTCCAGTGGTATAACAGAGCAACAATTTACATTTAACCTGAGAGAATGACACCTGGGAATACATCAAAGCATTAATTATTCCACAGGCTCCTATGAATGCAGAAACATTTGTAATGCCCCCTTTTGGGTTATTACTATAAATAAGCAAACGTGCTAGGTGATACTCAGCTATCACTCAAGTACTTGGGTGCTCGAATGTGCTCAGAACTCGATGAACATTGGTTAGTGCTTGAATTCTAATCTCAAGGCCCCACCCCATATGTTTGTTGCCTTTCACATAGCCAGTAAACATGTCGGGATTGCCTGCCTGTCACTGTAATGTCGTAGCCATATTGGTAGTGGCTAGAGTTGAGCGACTTTTACTTTTTTAGGATCGAGTCGGGTTTCGCGAAACCCGACTTTCTCAAAGGTTGGGTCTGGTGAAATCGGCCAATTATTGCGTAAAGTCGGGGGCCGACTGAAACACGAAACCCAATGCAAGTCAATGGGGAATCAAAGTCGGCAGTGAGTGGAGGACAGGAAAACACCTACAGTGTTCATTTTAATGCCAAAAACATCAATTCTTATTACTGAAGCTTGTCAATCTTAATTTACTTTATAATAATAGTTATGCATTGAAAGCAGGGGGACATTTGGCTAAAGTTGTGGGGGGTAGGGCTGGCTCAAGATTTTCTTGGGCCCAGGAAACGCGGAATACGTCATGGCGGTGGAGCAGTGAGAGTAAAGTATTTCAACTTTGCAAGTGCTGTGATCTTGAAAAGTGCGTTGTATAGTTGACCGATGCACAGTGACACCATCTGCAGCAAGTTGATGCTGCAGCTCTCTGGAGATGGTCTGAGGATTGTCCTTGACTGATCTCACCATTCTTCTTCTCTGCCTTTCTGATGTTTTTCTTGGCCTGCCACTTCTGGCCTTAACAAGAACTGTACCTGTGTTCTTCCATTTCCTTACTATGTTCCTCACAGTGGAAATTGACAGGTTAAATCTCTGAGACAGCTTTTTGTATCCTTCCCCTGAACAACTATGTTGAATAATCTTTGTTTTCAGATCATTTGACAGTTGTTTTGAGGAGCCCATGTTGCCACTCTTCAGAGGAGATTCAAACAGGAGAACAACTTGCAAGTGGCCACTTTAAGTAGCTTTTCTCATGATTGCATACACCTAGCTATGAAGTTCAAAACTCAATGAGGTTACAAAACCAAAAACAGTGCTTTAGTAAGTCAGTAAAAAGTAGGTAGGAGTATTTAAAACAAGAAAATGATAAGGGTGCCCATACTTATGCACCTGTCAAATTTTGTTTGAATGCATATTGCACATTTTCTGTTAGTAAACCTCATTTCAAGGCAGAAACATTACTGTGTCCAACAGTTATTAGATATATGAAACTGAAATAGCTGTTGCAAAAAAAAAAACATTTTTATAAAACATTAAGCTTAAGATTAATAGGGGTACCCAAAGTTTTTCATATGACTGTACCTATTAGTACCCTGAATTTGTGCCTCTCTATCCATAGTGCTTGTAGGGATCTTATTCCCTGTCCATGCCATTCCAGATCCTCATATTTTCTTCTTTTCTCTAGTGGTAGGTGTGCTTTTTATTCATGGCATATTTAAGGTTATTGGCCTTTTATCCTTTATCTATTGTTATTTATATTACTCTCTTTACTCCTCTCAGGAGCCGCTGTGTCCGTCCTGGACATTGTTCTCCTCTCCTTCCATTGCCCTCCACTTGAAATGTCAGTTATGCTTTACACTCCGCATGTATGTACTGTACCAGGATTTTCATGTTTCATGTATTGGCTAAGCAGCATTGTCTGCCTTCTCTGCTCTTGCCATCCTGCAGCCTTGATCATTCCATTTATTACATATTTTCTTTGGGCATCACTTGTATATATTGTATATGTTGTCTTTTTGTGTACTATTGTCTATTTATATGGGTACTCCTTAAACTTTTGTACGCCGCCTACTCTGGATACCCTTTTTGGCGTTTTTTGGTTTTTTTTGCATCACTTTGTTTTATTCTACTGTATTTTGTCTATATTTTTTCATGATTTTGTTCTTCGTATATGATTTCTAATATACTGATTTTCTATGTTTTTACAGTGAGGTTTCATAAAGGCCCATCAAGGGGTCGAAACGATACCTCAACACTTGATTAAATCACTGTGGTGTTCCCTATTAAAAATTTAACGCTTATGAAGCAAATTCATATTCTGAGTGCGGTTGTTTTCTTCAATTTTGGTTAGGGTTATGGTTGGAATTAGTGGTAGGGGTGTGTTGGAGTTAGGGGGGTGGTTAGGGTTGGAATTAGGGTTAGGGGTGTGTTGGGATTAGGGTTGGGGTTAGAATTGGGGGGTTTCCACTGTTTAGGCACATCAGGGGCTTTCCAAATGCGACATGGCGTCCGATCTCAATTCCAGCCAATTCTGCATTGAGAAAGTAAAACAGTGCTCCTTCCCTTATGAACTCTCCCATACGTCCAAACAGGGGTTTACCCAAACATATAGGGTATCAGCATACTCAGGACAAATTGGACAACAACTTTTGGGGTCCAATTTCTCCTGTTACCCTTGGGAAAATACAAAACTGGGGGCTAAAAAATAATTTTTGTGGAAAAAAAGGATTTTTTATTTTCACGGCTCTGCGTTATAAACTGTAGTGAAACACTTGGGGTTTCAAAGTTCTCACAGCATATGAAGATAAGTTCATTGGGGGGTCTAATATCCAATATGGGGTCACTTGTTGGGGGTTCTACTGTTTTGGTACATCAGGAGCACTGCAAACCTAATGTGACACCCGCAGACCATTCCATCTAAGTCTGCATTCCCAACGACGCTCCTTCCCTTCTGAGCTCTGCCATGCGCCCAAAAGGTGGTTTCCCCTACATATGGGGTATCAGTGTACTCAGGACAAATTGGACTACAACTTTTGGGGTCCAATTTCTCCTGTTACCCTTGGGAAAATACCAAACTAGTGGCTAAATAATAATTTTTGTGTAAAAAAAGGATTTTTTATTTTCACAGCTCTGCATTATAAACTGTAGTGAAACACTTGGGGGTTCAAAGTTCTCACAACACATCTAGATAAATTCCTTAGGGGTCTACTTTCCAAAGTGGTGTCAATTGTGGGGGGTTTCCACTGTTTAGGCACATCAGGGACTCTCCAAACACGACATGGTGTTTCCAATTCCAGTCAATTTTGCATTGATAAGTCAAACGGCGCTCCTTCCCATCCGAGCTCTGCCATGCATCCAAACAGTGGTTTACCCTTACATATGGGGTATCAGCATACACAGGACAAATTGCACAACAACTTTTGGTGTCCAATTTATCCTGTTACCCTTGGGAAAATAAAAAATTGGGGGTGAAAATATCATTTTTGTGAAGAAATATGATTTTTTATTTTTACTGCTCTAAATTATAAACTTCTGTGAAGCACTTGGTGGGTGTTAGGGGTCGAGTTCCTGCCTCTGCACAGGGGGAATCTCGGGCTATCTCCGCTGCGGTCTCCCATTCTTCTCCTGCCGCAGTGGAGCCTGCTCAGTGGAGACATCGGTCCCAGCATCTCGCTCAGTCTGACACTGTGCAAAGGGTTACTGCTGCCTTTCCAGCTTCTGCCATTCTAGCCAGTGCTGGGCAGCGGCGAGCAGACTAAGCAGACTAAGTCCTACTTTTCCCCTTCTGAGCATGCCCAGGGTAAGATCTCTCATTGGAGATCAAAGGTCACATGCTTAGATACTGCAGAAATTCTCATTGGTCCTCTAGGAAGGTCTTGAGTTGCTCAAGTTCTGTGGCAGCCTCCCATTGGTCCTTCTGGGAAGGTCCTGCACTTGCTGCAGCTATAAAAGGTTCACATGACCGCACGGCCATGTCCTAGTATCAATTCATGTCATGAGTTTTGCGCCAATGCGGTCATACATGTGTGTATTCAGGGCCCTGGCTGAAATAAGCCACTAGAATACCGGCACCTCCGTTGAGTAGATTGTGTGTATGCATTCAGGGCCCCAGATGAAATAAGCCACTAGAATACCGGCTCCTCCGGTGAGGAGATTGTATGAGTGCCTCTTTGACTGCGTGACCACAGACTGCTATCTGCTCGGCAGTTGCTGTGTACTCCTGTGAGCTAAACAGGACACAGTGCTTTCTTTTAGGTGACTCTGAGAAGTAACAGAGCTCGCTTCTACCTCCATATAGTGCCACCATTTGCCAGCAGCAAGTTCTCTCCTGCACGGTGGACCCGGGGCTGCGAACGCACCAAATATCATCTCATTATTTACTCGGTGCGTTCCGCCAGCCCCTAACAGTGGGTCAAAGTGCTCACCACACATCTAAATAAGTTCCTTAGGGGTCTACTTTCCAAAATGGTGTCACTTGTGGGGGTTTATACTGTTTAGGCACATCAGGGGTTCTCCAAATGCGACATGGCATCTTATCTCAATTCCAGCCAATTTTGCTTTGGAAAGTCAAATGGCACTCCTTCCCTTCCGAGCACTGCCATAAGCTAAAACAGTGGTTCCTCCACACATATGAGGTATCTGCGTACGCAGGACAAATTGTTCAACAACTTTTTGGGTCCAATTTCTCCTGTTACCCTTGGTACAATAAAACAAATTTGATCTGAAGTAAAAAAAAAATTTTAAAAAAGTTAAATGTTCATTTTTTTAAAACATTCCAAAGATTCCTGCGAAACACCTGAAGGGTTAATAAACTTCTTGAATATTATTTTGAGCACCATGAGGGGTGCAGTTTTTAGAATGGTGTCACACTTGGTTATTTTATATCATATAGACCCCTAAAAGTGACTTCAAATGTGATGTGGTCCCTAAAAAAAAATGGTGTTGTAAAAATGAGAAATTGCTGATCAATTTTTAACCCTTATAACTCCCTAACACAAAATTTGGTTCCAAAATTGTGTTGATGTAAAGTAGACATGTGGGAAATGTTACCTATTAAGTAGTGTTCGTGATATCTCTGTGATTTAAGGGCATGAAAATTCAAAGTTGGAAAATTGCAAAATTTTTAAGATTTTCGCCAAATTTCCGCTTTTTTCACAAATAAACGCAAGTAATGTCAAGAAAATGTTACCAATTACATGAAGTACAATATGTCACGAGAAAACAGTGACAGAATCACCACGTTTCATGCAAATATTCCAGGGTTATAACCTCATAAAGGGACAGTGGTCAGAATTGTAAAAATTGGCTTGGTCATTAACATTCAAACAACCTTGGGGGTTAAGGGGTTAGTGTACACTCTGCACCCTATCTGACTAAAAAAAAAAGAAATACTCCTTCTTTGGAGGCCAGCTGTGTTTAATTAAACTGATATAACTTGATTTGGAAAGGCACACACTTGTCAATTATATTTTTCAATTCAGATAGCTGTCACTTTATGTTATAATAATTCTAGAGCTCTTGCAAACACGCCAATGATTTGAGATTGTTCTTTTAATTTTGTGACCCATTATATTATATGTTAGTTATACATCTAGGGCAATACATATATTTTATTACTATTATATTATGTGTATATTTTTTATGAAATGATGAGAAATTTGAGGAAAGTTCATAAAAATCCACTATTTGGAATGTAACACCCCCATTTATTTAAAATATAATCTGAGTCTCATGCAGATCAGTGCCTGGCCTACAGTCATGAACAGCTCAGTTACATATAAGAAAAACTTGGATTTATCTGGAATAAAACATGGGATAACAGATGTTAAAGTATTACTTCATTCAGCTTTCTACGACCTGCATGGCAATATAGGTGGCTTAGGAGTGATGATCCTACTGACAGATATGATATCTTTTTTTGGCATGTTCTGAAAGCTATAACAATTTGTTTTACCGACTGAGCTGTATAAGGGCTTGTTTTTTTTTCTTTTTTGGAAGATGTTTTTAGCTATACTATAATTTTTACATAAGATTATTTTTAACCTTTTACTGTTTTTGATTTATCAGTAGAATGAAACAGATACATTTTTAAAATTATTAAATGTTTTATTGTTCATTATATGGGATAAATAATATTAGAGTTTTATGGTATGGTCATTCTGGGGTCAGTTTGGTTTAGTTTTGAATAAAACCTTCATTATTAATTATGAAAAAAAATTTACCTGATTTTTTTTTTTTCATTTTTACAAACATTACTATTTTTTTCAATGTTTACCTAGTTTTAATTATTTTTACAACTACAGATGCTTGTCACAAAATTAGAATATCATCAAAAAGTTTAGTTATTTCAGTTTTTCAATAGAAAAAGTGAAACTCATATTTTATAGAGACATTACAAACAGAGTAATCTATTTCAAATGTTTATTTCTGTTAATGTTGATGATTGTGGCTTACAGCCAATGAAGACCCAAAAGTCATTATCTCTGTAAGTTAGATACATTTTTAACACCAGCTTGAAAAATGATTTTAAGATCCAAAATGTTGGCCTACTAAAATGTATGTTCAGTAAATGCACTCAATACTTGGTCGGGGTTCCTTTTTCACCAATTACTGCATCAATGCAGCGTGGCATGGACGTGATCAGCCTGTGGCACTGCTGAGATGTTATCGAAGCCCAGGTTGCTTTGATAGCAGCCTTCAGCTTGTTTGCATTGTTGGGTTTGATGTCTCTCAACTTCCTCTTGACAATGCCCCATAGATTCTATATGGGGTTAAGGTCAGGCGAGTTTGCTGGCAAATCAAGCACAGTGATACTGTTATTTTTAAACCAGGTAATGGTAATTTTTGGCAGTGTGGACATGTGGCAAGTCCTGCTGGAGAATGAAATTTCCTTCTCCAAAAAACTTGTCGGCAGAGTGTAGCATGAAGTGCTCTAAAATTTACAGGTGATGACTTTAGGCATGATAAAACACAATGGATATAAACCAGAAGATGACATGGCTCCCCAAACCATCACTGATTGGGGAAACTTCACACTAGTCCTCAAGCAGCTTGGATTGTGTGCCTCTCCACTCTTCCTCCAGACTCTGGGACCTTGATTTCCAAATGAAATGCAAAATTTACTTTAATCTGAAAACAACACCTTGGACCACTGAGGAACAGCCCAGCTATTTTTCTCCTAGGCCCAGGTAAGATGCTTCTGGCATTGTCTATTGGTCACGAGTGGCTTGACACAAGGAAAGTGACACCTGTTGTCTATGTCCTGGATATGTCTGTGTATGGTAGCTCTTGAAGCAATTACTCCAGCAGCAGTCCACTCCTTGTGAATTTCCCCCAAATTTTTTAATGGCGTTTTCTTAACAATCCTTTAAAGGCTGCAGTTATCCTGGTTGCTTCTGAAACTTTTTCTACCAAACTTTTTACTTCCACACAACTTACATACATAAATATGCTTTGATATAGTACTCTGTGAACAGCCAGCTTCTTTACCAATGACCTTTTGTGGCTTACCTTCCTTGTGGAGTGTGTCAATGACTGCCTTCTGGACATCTGTCAAGTCAGCAGTCTTCCCCATTGTTGTGGAGCCTACTGAAACAGACTAAGAGACCTTTTTAAATGCTTAGGAAGCTTTAGCAGTTTTTTTTTTTTTTAATCATTCTAATTTACTGAGATAATGACGTTTGGGTTTTCATTGGCTGTAAAGCATAAACATCCACATTAACAGAAATAAACACTTGAAATAGATCACTCTGCTTGTAATGACTTTACATCATTCACTTTTTGTATTGAAGAACTGAAATAAATTACCTTTTTAATGATATTCTAATTTTGTGAGAAGCACCTGTATGTATTTTACATATTTATTGCTGACCTCATGCAGGGCGATACTTGTACATATACTGCAGTTTATGGCAGCTGTCTGTTTTACACTGATAGCTTTACTTCCACACAATTAGTATTTGATCAATATTTTACATCAGTATTTTTAAGCCAAAACCAGAACTGGGGCAATTGGAGGAAAAGTATAATAGAAACGCGTGCGCCACTTCCTCATTTTTCACCCATTCCTAGTTCTGGCTTACAAATACTGATGTAAAATACTGTCCAATAATGAACTTGTGCACATGGACTTAAAGTGAACCTGTCAACAGGATTGTGCTCAGTAAACCACAGACACTGTCAGGTTGGCACTGTTATGCTCATTTAAATGTTACCTTGGTTGATGAAATTTGCCTTGCGGTTGTTGTTTAATCTTTTTTTGTAGTTTTCAGTTAAAGAGATTCTCGTGCTTCGGGTGGGCTTGTGGGGGGCCGTCATCTGGTGTTTTGGTTAGCAATTCATCTGTATGGTTTATGACAGGTCACTGATCTTTTCTTAACATTCATCAGGCATGCGCCGGCAGCAGGGCCTGCACTGTAGCATGATACAATGAATAATATGCATATTTTCATTTGATTGTGTCATATAATTTTGTTAAAAAAGTATACATATATATTATATGAAAATAGCACCAGTGGCCATGCCTACACAGTAGCATCATTGGGAACATGATAGATGGTACCGCGTGCAGGCTCCGCCACCGCAATCATGATGAAGCAAGTTTTTTTCTCTAGCAAAATGGTGCGTCTATCATCCATATTTCACCTTTGTCTGCTCTGCAGAGATCATTGCCTTCAGCAAACATGCAGAGGAATTTCGTAAGATTGGATGCAAAGCCACTGGAGCATCTATAAACTCATCTCACACTTTGCATGTACTAATGTCCCTAGGGCTATGGCTTTTTAAAGGAGGAGGTGTTGCATACAGGAATCTGTTTACTAGTGACAACAAGGGCAATATCCATCATATTATTATCAATAATTGGGCTCTGTGTAGATGAGGTGCTGTGATTGGTGCAGACATTCCACTTCACCAACAAACACGGAGAGGTTTGTTCTGCAGGATGGAAATCCGGCAGCCGCACCATCAAGCCCAATGTGATCTACAGCAAGGAATACTTCTCCTAGGAAAACTGAGCTGCCACAGATGCCACTTTCAAGTGTTCCCTCTCACTGGAGGGGTCATCACTTGCACAGACCTGTAGTAGAGATGCTGCTGCTGTGACCTCCATCATCTGCCTGGGAAGATGCCAGCACTTAGTCTTGTTCTTTAAATAGAAAAAAGTGACTAGTTAAAAATGTGACTTTTTATGACTTATGTACTGGCACATATATAAATATTCTGTATTAAAAAATACTATATTTAAATCCAAGTGATTAACCATGCCACTTTTCTCATCATTTTTACTTTCTGACATAAGCTCTGCAAATGGGGTAATAAATGGCATAACATATTTATACATTTCTTTAAAACACATACTGTATTTGCCACTAAAGTCAAAGAAAAGATTACGAAAGTGAATGTGATATGTGCAGTACCTTAGTTTTATACGATACAGTACATGCGGTACAACATTTCATTTTATGAACAGCACTGTGATGGAGCTTTTCAGTATTAACTTACTTGTTTACTGCATTGTGTGAAATACAAATCTAGATTTGTCTGCTAGATGTCACTGTTTCACAAGAAAAAAAATAAAAATGCATTCCTACCAACATTCCTTGATAAAAAACTATCTATTCAATCACTGAATAAAAAGTGAATCAATCAATTATGAGGTAGAACATCTTACTACAAGCATAATGTTGCTTAGTCACAAAGCGAAAATATAGTTCTGAATCTTATCAAGATTAAAAGTGTGAAACTAATCAATGAAAATTAATGGATTGAATTTAATTTAATTTAAAGAAAAAAATACACACACATTATCTATATATCTATCTGAATTAAAGTTAAAAAAACAGAATACCCATATACAGCAGGGAAAATAAGCATTTGATACACTGACGATTTAACAAGTTTTCCCATCTACAAACAATGGTCTGTAATTTTTATCGTAGGTACACTTCAACTGTGAGAGACATAATCTAAAAGTAAAAATCAGAAAATCACATTATACTGTATGTCTTTTACAGCCCAAATGGAATTCAGGAATACTGGAAGCAAGCATTTGCTGTAGAAAGTGCGTTCTTCTCCTTTGCACTTTGAGAGAGAAGGATTTGCCTGTAACCTGTCTTTAAGTCCAGAGTGTTAGTGTATCTGGCTGAACCTAGCTTCTCTGTGAGATCATCAGTGCAGTGCATCGGATACAAATCATATTGAGACACCGCATTCAGTTTCCTGTGGTTACTGCAGAAACGCCGCTCTCCTCCAGGCTTCCACAAAATGATAGTGGGGCTGGACCTGTAGCTCTTTGAGTCCTTGATGACGCCCATGCTCACCATATTTCACACATCCTTCAAAATCACCTAGTAGAGGGCTTTGGGGATTAAATATGGCTTTTGGTTCACCTGCACATATTGTTCCATCAGTATTTAATGTAGAACAACCTGCAGATGTCCTGGCAACTCTGTATATAGGTCCTGGTTCTGCTGAAGCAGTTCTTGGCACTGCTGGTTCTGGGTCAGTGACAATGTCCTCTTCTGGCTTGTCCAGCCAACATGGATTTTCACCAGGGTCCCATTCTTGCCTTGCCTTGATGAGTAATGGCACAAGAGGATTTTGGAAGTGAGAGATGGAAGTGGTTAACTGGCAGGTCGGACAGGGCTTGTAATATCTTAGCATTTCCCGGTGACATCCAGGCATATTGAACCAGATTCTCTGCTTTAGCCTATGAAGTGCGAGTTGTCAGGTTTTGCACGCACAATGTAATGATGTCGTCATGCACTTGCAAGATTCGGACTCACAGACATAATCTGAATGGCAGATCACAAAGTCTTAAATTTCCTGATCCACTATTCTAGTCAACGGCATCTGTAACCTGAGAATGTGGATGCCGCTGAAATTGTGATGAAGGAAGGAAGATGATGGGTGGCTAGGAGGCCCAGGTATCGAGCGGATAAGGTCTCTGATGACCGGTCTCTCCTCACAATTGCCATCCTGCTTGATTCATGTGGATGATGCATCTTACACCATCCACACAATGTCCCCAGTTATGCTCCAGTGGAAGCGTACTTCACACTGCCCTGCAGAATGCAAAACAAAGTACTGAAATGCATATGCATTGGCTTTACTTTTGGGTCATCAGCACTATTTGGCCTCTACTAGTGCATGTGCATTTTGGTACTTTGCTCAGGCTTTACCAGGGTATAATGAAGTACACCTACACAGGTGCATGAAAGGGGACATTATGTGGATGACTTAGAATGAGTCATGAACATGAATCAGGCAGGAAGACTGTGGTTTTCGAGGAGAGAGGAGGTGCCAAAGTAAGACCACTGACATAAGCAAGACCAGAGACAACCACCAGACCACAAAATATGATGCAATTTAAAAAGTATTTTTTGAGCTATGCATGGGGGAGCTGGTGACTTATATACAGCTTGTAGGCTACTGTAAAAGAAGCATACCTAATCACCCAGCATCTTACTTATGGTTTTGTAGCCCATTCCAGTTTTGTGGAGGTCTGTGTTCTGGTCCCTGAAATCCTTATAATGCTCTTTGGTCTTGCCCATGTTGTAGAGGTTAGAGTCTGGCTGACTAATTGAGTTGTGGACAGGAGTCTTTTATGAAGGTGACTATGTAAGACAGCTGTCTTTAATGCAGGTAACAAGTTGATTAGGAGCGTCTAACTGGTCTGTAGGAGCCATAACTCTAATGGTTGGTAGGGGATCAAATACTTATTTCTCATTGAAAAATGCAGATAAGTTTATATAATTTATGCAATATGATTTTTCTGGATTTTATTTTTTATATTCTATCTCTCATTGTTAATATTAACCTACCCTTAAAATTATAGACTGTTCATGTCTTTGTCAGTTGGCAAACTTACAAAATCAGCAAGGGATGAAATACTTATTTCCCCCACTGTAGCTGTAGTTTATATTGGGAAAACCTAGTCAACTTAAAAATCTGGACATTTAACAGAAACTGTCTACTTCATTTAGCATTCAAACTACAGTTTGTTTGTTTTTTCACAACAGGTTTTTATTAGTCCGTACACACCACATTAGCACTGTGGCCTGTTGTAGCTACTGTTTTTGAAATGTATTCCTAAGATTTTGTATTCAGTTCATTTTGGGAGGTAAGGATTAATTGTGTTAAAAACAAAAAAAAGAGAATTTCAAAAAATTCAGGGCCTTAAATGTGACTGTCGACATCATAACGTGTGCATGTCTATTATTTGTTTTTTTTGCATGCCCCTTTTATTAGTAAAATTTGATGTCCATGGGTACCACACCGATAATGTTTTTTTTTTTCACTGCTGTTTTTTTTTTACATCTCTAGCATTTTTTTCCAACTTTTTGGGACAGGGGACTTGAATTTGAAAACATTACAAAGAGTAAAGAAAAAGACCGCAAAATATAGTGCACACAAGGCAATAATAAATAGAAAGAGGCTTTATTACAACAACAACAATGCCAAGACAGACAAAAAATTAAATTAAAAACAATTAAAATCATGATGGAGCGACATGCAAGACAATGAAAGGCAAGTGAAATAGGAAATGTGCAAAATGACAAAAATCTTCAAAAATTATTATAAAGGCAGTCAATATTGTGAATACATGATAGATCTTGTATAAAAGAGGCAATAAATCAAAAATTGAAAAAATTATATTAATCAAAGATCTTTTCTTATTCTGTAGGAAGATTGTATTACAGGCTCTACATTCAAAACCAGATTTGCTTCCTGATTCTGCCTCGTCACTTGACAGACAAGTTTTTTCAGATTTGCTTGATTTACTAAAATAAAATAAGATGAATACAGGTAGGAGACGTTTTCCACTTAAATTGCCATCTACAACTTCGCCACCTTTATCTTTGATACCTTCTGTTAGAACCTTTTTTGAGGTTATGAAAAGTGAGATACAGGGTCTGCCTGATAATTGTTCGGATAAGCAAAACCTGACTCCATCTGATAAAAGGGCTCTTTCAGGGTTGCAATCCAATACCATATTTGTAATTAAGACTGCAGACAAAGGAGGTAACATAGTCCTTTGGCCCATTGAGATGTATGTACATGAAGCAAGGAGAGAGCTGAACAATCCAAAAAATTATGTCAAGTTACCATCTGATCCTACAGTTGTTTTACTCAAAAACTTGAGCGCCTACTTTTGGCGGCTTTGACTGATGATATCATCAATAAGCAGGACATGGAATATATTTTTGTGAGGAAACCTGTCATAACGACTTTCTACCTCCTGCCTACAGTGCACAAGGACCTTTATTGTCCTCCCGCCAGACCTATTGTTGCTGGGATTGGGAGCCTTGGAGAGAGAGCCTGTATCTATGTAGATTTTTTTCTACAGCCAATGGTTTTGACATTACCATCATATTTAAGGGATTAGTTGGATCTTATTCAAAAATTGAGGAGTCTACAATTACCTGAGTCAGTCTTATTAGACAATAGATGTGGAATCATTGTACACAAACATTTTGCATCAACATGGACTGAAGGCTGTAGAATATTTTTTAGAACATCAGAATTTTTCAGATTTACAGCATAATTGTTTTCTCCTTGGCCTATTGAAATTCATTTTGACTCATAATTATTTCATTTTTGATTTTTCATATTATCAACAGCTCTCTGGCACGGCGATGGGGGCATGCTGAGCTCCGTCTTTCGCCAACCTCTTTTTGGGGTGGTGGGAGGCGGAGAATGTGTACCCATCGCCGGCATTTCAAGCACATGTTTTTTCATGGTTTTGTTTCATTGATGATGTTGTTTTCATTTGACAGGTACTCAAAATGATTGGGAGGATTTCATTGCATCACTAAATCAGAATTCATTTAATATTTGTTTGACATTTTTCTTTTCCTACTATAGAATGTTTGGATCTCAGGCTCTCTCTCCAAGGTAACCAATTGTGCACAAACCTTTTACGGAAGAAGACAGTGACCAATGAACTATTGGACTTCAGGAGTTTCCACCCAGAACATCTCAAACGTGGTATACCCTATGGACAATTCACAAAATTGCGTCGCAACTGTTCAGAGATATGGGACTTCAAGACCCAATCTGGGGACCTCTCGGCGCGGCTGCGCAGCAGGGGGTATCCCAGATCAGTGATATCGCAGGCCTATCGTAGAATGGTATCCAAGACTCGAGATCAACTACCAACTCCAAGTCCACGTGCTCCTAATAATGATAGTAGATTTATAACCACTTTCCATAATCAATGGGAAAGGGTAAAAGGCCTTTTTCATACGCACTGGCAAATTCTTAAGGCCGATTCATGCATTTCTGATTTGCTGCCGGAACGTCCAGTAATGACCGCTAGAGGGGCTCCAAACTTTTGTGATTCCTTGATGAAAAGCCATTTTGTTCGGCCTACCACAAGGTTAGGTATCGGCTATCGGTTACGGGGATTCTACCCTTGCGGTGAGTGCAATATTTGTCGATATGTGGAACGTACAACTTCCTTTGTCAATCCAGTTGACTTGTGTACTTAGGTATTGAAGGATTACATAAATTGCAAAGCGCATAATGTTATCTATGTACTGATCTGCCCATGCTCTAAGTTATACGTTGGTCAAACATCTCAGGAGATGCGGAAATGCATACAGCAACATATATCGAATATAGGTTTGGCCAGATCAGATGTGGCTAAAGGGAAATCTATAACCACTGTAGCTTCCCATTTTTTGGAGCACCATGCTGGACTCACATGGGGATTAAGGGTGTTGGGTCTTCAAAAGGTTAGGCCTAACATACGTAGAGTGGATCGACAAGGGGAACTGCTAATATTGGAACCTGGTGGATCTATGAGCTAAATTCTGTTAGACCGTTTGGTATTAATGAAGATCTTTCTTTTACAGGTTTACTTATGACTTATGAGTTATGGGGGCCCTGGGTGATTAAGTAATTGGGGCCTCATTGCCCTTGTGTGTGGATTTGGGTTCTCTACGGGTTTGTATAGGCGAAGTGTTAGGTTTTTGGGTTTGTTTTTTTTACATACCTCCTTTTTGATGTGGAATGTATTACTCCAACTGTGTTGTTGGCTTATAAGTGAGAAAGAAGAAAGGGATTAGGAGGAGATATGGAGACAAGGAAGGGATGGATAGCTAAGGGATAACGTAATGAAGGATAATAGAGATAATACTTCTTTGGAACATGGTGTATTTTTTGTTGCTTGGTTCCCTCATCCATATTCCCCATGAAAGGTATGCCAACTTTTGCTCTGCACAGCTTGTTTATGCCATCCAAATGTGCTTATTAGGTGTTGTATGTTTTATTGCTTATTTTGTTTTTTTGTATACATTTTTTCTATTTATTCATAAACATTTTTTTTCTTTTTTTTTTTGATATGTCACCTAGTTACTTTACCTGCGCTGCTACTTTGCTGATCGCACTTTTTGTTCCAGTATTTGGTATGCAAACAATTTCTTCCCAGGCACTGCAGAATGTATGGGTTTAATTTGTGCATGCCCACTGATGGCCAGATGCTTGGCTCCGGCATTCGACACGCAGTCGCCTCTTTTTCTGGAACGCACATGATTGAATTAGCGCGTGCGCATTGGCCATTGGACTTTCTCTCCATCTGACTGTAAATTCTCAGTGAATGCCGCTCACATGTGTTGGCGTTCCCTGACTGATTAGCAAGTGCACTTGCTCTCTATAAATAGGGTTCTGATTCACACTATGAGAACTTTCACTGATGAAGCTGCTTTGAGGCAGCGACACGTGTTGGGCAGAGCTAGGGCATGCTGACTTAGTAGGTATGTTTAGATATTTGTGCGGTCTTTGTTAAGATACTTGGCAGTAGGTCTGGGAGTTGAGCTTCACTCCATCCTCAACCCAAAAAGGTTCCACAAGTTCATCTTTGATGATACCAGCCCATACTAGTACCCCACCTCCACCTTGCTGGTGTATGAGTCGGAGTGGAGCTCTCTGCCCTTTATTGATCCAGCCTCTGGCCCATCCATCTGGCCCATCAAGAGTCACTCTCATTTCATCAGTCCATAAAACCTTTGAAAAGTCAGTCTTAAGATATTTCTTGGCTCAGTCTTTTTTGCCCAACACGCTTCTTGCGACCCTGTTGGCTATTTGCCATGAAACACTTGATTGTTCGGTGATCACGCTTCAAATGTTTGGCAATTTCAAGACTGCTGCATCCCTCTGCAAGACTTCTCACAATTTTGGACTTTTCAGAGCCCGTCAAATCTCTCTTCTGACCCATTTTGCCAAAGGAAAGGAAGTTGCCTAATAATTAAGCACACCTTATATAGGGTTTTGATGTCATTAGACAACACCACTCTTCATTACAGAGATGCACATCACCTGATTTACTTAATTGGTAGTTGGCTCTCAAGCCTGAACAGCTTGGAGTAGGAAAACATGTATAAAAAGTATCATGTGATCAAAATACAACTTGCCTAATAATTCTGGACACAGTGTATTAACTGCCAAAGCCAAGTAACACTACTCTGTACTCCACCTACTAGACCTGTCCTCTGACACAGTGGACCATTCCATACTATTACAGACCCTCTCATCCCTTGGCATCACTGACTTGGCCCTATCTTGGATTTTGTTGCACCCAAGAGACAGGACATTCAGCGTTTCTCGCTTTGCACACCACCTCCTCACCTCGCCCCCTATCTGTCGGAGTCCCACAGGGTTCATTCCTAGTGCCCTCTGCTCTTCACCATCTATACATTTGGCCTCGGACAGCTCATAGAGTCCCATGGCTTTCAGTATCATCTCTATGCCAATGACACACAGATCTACATCTCTGGACCAGATATCACCACTCTGCTAACCAGAATCCCTCAATGTCTGTCTGTTATTTCATCCTCCTTCTCCGCTAGATTTCTGAAGCTTATTATGAACAAAACAGAATTCATCATCTTTCCCTCATCTCACTTGACTCTCTTAAAAGACCTATCCATTAAAGTAAATGGCTACCCACTCTCCCCATTCCCACAAGCTCGCTGCCTCGGGGTAATCCTTGACACTGATCTCTCCTTCAAACCACATATCCAAGCCCTTTCAAACTTCCTGCCAACTTCAACTCAAAAATATTTCCCGGATCCATACATTCCTAAACCAAGAATCTGCAAAAACTCTAGTCCATGCCCTCATCATCTCCTGTCTTGACTACTGCAACCTCCTGCTCTGTGGCCCCCCCTCTAATACTCTCGCACCCCTCCAGTCTATTCTAAACTTTGCTGCCTGAGTAACCACCTGTCCCCCCTCTAATCCCCAGCCTCTCACCTCTGTCAATCCCTGCACTGGCTCCCCATTACCCAATGACTCCAGTTCAAAATCCTAACCATGACATACAAAGCCATCTACAACCTGTCTCCTCCATACATCTGTGACCTCGTCTCCCGGTACTTACCAGCAAGCAACCTCCGATCCTCACAAGATCTCCTTCTCTACTCTCCTCTTATCTCCTCTTCCCACAATTGCATACAAGATTACTCCCGCACATCCCCCATACTCTGGAACTTCCTACCCCAACACATCAGACTCTCCCCTACTATGGAAACCTTCAAAAAGAACCTGAAGACCTGCCTCTTCCGACAAGCCTACAACCTGCAGCAACCACTGATCCACCAAAGAGTTGCACAACCAGCTCTACCCTTGCCTACTGTATTCTCACCCATTCCTTGTAGATTATGAGCCCTTGTGGGCAGGATCCACTCTCCTCCTGTACCAGTCGTGACTTGTATTGATTAAGATTATTGTACTTGTTTTTTATTATGTATACCCCTGCTCACATGTAAAGTGCCATGGAATAAATGGTGCTATAATCATAAATAATAATAACAATAATAACCCTCAGTGTAATGTGTATAAAGGAAATCTTCCAGCCCTTTTTTAAAAGCTACTATAGTGTCTGCTATTACTACCTCCTGTGGTAGGGTATTCCACAGTCTGACTGCTCAAACTGTAAAGAACCCTTTCCTGTTTAGCTGTCGGAATCACCTTTGTTCCACCTGTAATAAGTGCCCCCTAGTCCTCAGTACAGTCTTTGGAAGGAATAAGTAATGTGCCAGTGTTTTGTACTGGCCACACATATATTTTTATATGTAAATGAGATCCCCTCTGAGGCGTCTTTTTTCTAAGTTAAACAAGCCCAACTTTTCCAACCTCTCCTTAAATGAGAGGCCTTCCATCCCTTGTAATAATATAGTTGCCCGTCGTTGAACTGATTCTATCTTCTGAATATCCTTTTTAAAATGTGAAGCCCAAAACTGGATCCCAAATTCTAGATGTGCCCTCACAAGTGATTTATAAAGGGGTAATAATACATTGGGATCGCGGGATTTTTTCTCTCTTTTTATACATCATATAATCTTGTTTGCTTTTGCAGCTGCTGCTTGACATTGAGTACTGTTGCTTAGCTTACTTGTAACCCGAATACCCAAGTCCTTCTCTTGAGATGTAGACATGAGTATACTCCCATTTAATGTACATGCAGCAATAGGATCACTCCATCCTAGGTGCATTACTTCACATTTATCTATGTTAAATCTCATTTGCCAAGTGTTTGCCCATTCAGTCATCTTATTCAGATTGTTTTGCAATATTGTAATGTCAAGGTGAGATTTTAATATCTTACATAGTTGGTGTCATCAGCAAAGACTGACACTTTACTCTCAATCCCATCCTCAAGGTCATTAATAAAGAGGATAAAAAGAATTGGTCCTAGCACAGATTCCTGTGGTACCCCACTGCTGACTATTTCCCATTTAGAGAACGTACCATTTATGACAACTTTTTGTTTCCTGTCATTAAGCCAATTTCTTACCCATCTGCATATAGTTTCAGTCAGTCCTTGCTTCTATAGCTTAAGTATAAGTCTTTTATGTGGAACTGTATCAAATGCCTTTGCAAAGTCCAGATAAATCACATCAGACGCATTACCTACACCAAGATTCGCACTCACCTCCTCATAGAAACTCAACATGTTATTTAGACAAGACTTATTCTTTATGAATCCATGCTGGTTGTCAGTTATTATATTATTCTCTGCAATATATTTCTGCAGGTCATCTCTTATAATGCCCTGAAAAATTTTGCACACTACTGATGTTAGGCTTAGGAAGGTAGTTGCCCGGATCCACCTTCTTACCTTTCTTCAATACTGGTACCAGTCCCAGTCTATACGATTAAGCTCTTCCCTTAATTTGTTAAAATCAGCTTTCTTAACCCCTTCACCCCCAAGGGTGGTTTGCACGTTAATGACCGGGCCAATTTTTACAATTCTGACCACTGTCCCTTTATGAGGCTATAACTCTGGAACGCTTTGACAGATCTTGGCGATTCTGACATTGTTTTCTCGTGACATATTGTACTTCATGTTAAAGGTAAAATTTATTCGATATAACTTGCGTTTATTTGTGAAAAAAATGGAAATTTGGCGAAAATTTTGAAAATTTTGCAATTTTCCAACTTTGAATTTTTGTGCCCTTAAATCACAGACATATGTCACGCAAAATACTTAATAAGTAACATTTCCCACATGTCTACTTTACATCAGTACAATTTTGGAACCAAAATTTTTTTTTGTGACGGAGTTATAAGGGTTAAAAGTTGACCAGCAATTTCTCATTTTTACAACACCATTTTTTTTTAGGGACCACATCTCATTTGAAGTCATTTTGAGGGGTCTATATGATAGAAAATACTCAAGTGTGACACCATTCTAAAAACTGCACCCCTCAAGGTGCTCAAAACCACATTCAAGAAGTTTATTAACCCTTCAGGTGTTTCACAGGAATTTTTGGAATGTTTAAATAAAAATGAACATTTAACTTTTTTTCACACAAAATTTATTTCAGCTCCAATTTGTTTTATTTTACCAAGGGTAACAGGAGAAAATGGACCCCCAAAGTTGTTGTACAATTTGTCCTGAGTACGATGATACCCCATATGTGGGTGTAAACCATTGTTTAGGCGCATGGCAGAGCTTGGAAGGGAAGGAGCGCCATTTGACTTTTCAATGCAAAATTGACTGGAATTGAGATGGGACGCCATGTTGCGTTTGGAGAGCCCCTGATGTGCCTAAACATTGAAACTCCCTACAAGTGACACCATTTTGGAAAGTAGACCCCCTAAGGAACTTATCTAGATGTGTGGTGAGCACTTTGACCCACCAAGTGCTTCACAGAAGTTTATAATGCAGAGCCGTAAAAATAAAAAATCATATTTTTTCACAAAAATGATCTTTTCGCCCCCAATTTTTTATTTTCCCAAGGGTAAGAGAAGAAATTGGACCCCAAAAAATGTTGGGCAATTTGTCCTGAGTACGCTGATACCCCATATGTGGGTGTAAACCATTGTTTGGGCGCATGGCAGAGCTTGGAAGGGAAGGAGCGCCATTTGACTTTTCAATGCAAAATTGACTGGAATTGAGATGGGACGCCATGTTGCGTTTGGAGAGCCCCTGATGTGCCTAAACATTGAAACTCCCTACAAGTGACACCATTTTGGAAAGTAGACCCCCTAAGGAACTTATCTAGATGTGTGGTGAGCACTTTGACCCACCAAGTGCTTCACAGAAGTTTATAATGCAGAGCCGTAAAAATAAAAAATCATATTTTTTCACAAAAATGATCTTTTCGCCCCCAATTTTTTATTTTCCCAAGGGTAAGAGAAGAAATTGGACCCCAAAAAATGTTGTGCAATTTGTCCTGAGTACGCTGATACCCCATATGTGGGTGTAAACCATTGTTTGGGCGCATGGCAGAGCTTGGAAGGGAAGGAGCGCCATTTGACTTTTCAATGCAAAATTGACTGGAATTGAGATGGGACGCCATGTTGCGTTTGGAGAGCCCCTGATGTGCCTAAACATTGAAACTCCCTACAAGTGACACCATTTTGGAAAGTAGACCCCCTAAGGAACTTATCTAGATGTGTGGTGAGCACTTTGACCCACCAAGTGCTTCACAGAAGTTTATAATGCAGAGCCGTAAAAATAAAAAATCATATTTTTTCACAAAAATGATCTTTTCGCCCCCAATTTTTTATTTTCCCAAGGGTAAGAGAAGACATTGGACCCCAAAAAATGTTGTGCAATTTGTCCTGAGTACGCTGATACCCCATATGTGGGTGTAATCCATTGTTTGGGCGCATGGCAGAGCTTGGAAGGGAAGGAGCGCCATTTGACTTTTCAATGCAAAATTGACTGGAATTGAGATGGGACGCCATGTTGCGTTTGGAGAGCCCCTGATGTGCCTAAACATTGAAACTCCCTACAAGTGACACCATTTTGGAAAGTAGACCCCCTAAGGAACTTATCTAGATGTGTGGTGAGCACTTTGACCCACCAAGTGCTTCACAGAAGTTTATAATGCAGAGCCGTAAAAATAAAAAATCATATTTTTTCACAAAAATGATCTTTTTGCCCCCAATTTTTTATTTTCCCAAGGGTAAGAGAAGAAATTGGACCCCAAAAAATGTTGTGCAATTTGTCCTGAGTACGCTGATACCCCATATGTGGGTGTAAACCACTGTTTGGGCGCATGGCAGAGCTTGGAAGGGAAGGAGCGCCATTTGACTTTTCAATGCAAAATTGACTGGAATTGAGATGGGACGCCATGTTGCGTTTGGAGAGCCCCTGATGTGCCTAAACATTAAAACTCCCTACAAGTGACACCATTTTGGAAAGTAGACCCCCTAAGGAACTTATCTAGATGTGTTTTGAGAGCTTTGAACCCCCAAGTGTTTCACTACAGATTATAACGCAGAGCCGTGAAAATAATTTTTTTTTTTTTCTCAAAAATGATTTTTTAGCCCCCAGCTTTGTATTTTTACAAGGGTAACAGAATAAATTGGACCCCAAAATTTGTTTTCCAATTTGTCCTGAGTATGCTGATACCCCATATGTGGGGGGGAACCACTGTTTGGGCGCATGACAGAGCTCGGAAGGGAAGGAGCGCCATTTGGAATGCAGACTTAAATGGATTGGTCAGCAGCCGTCACGTTGCATTTGCAGAGCCCCTGATGTACCCAAACAGCACAAACCCCCCACAAGTGACCCCATATTGGAAACTAGACCTCCCAAGGAACTTATCTAGATGTGTTTTGAGAACTTTGAACCCCCAAGTGTTTCACTAAAGTTTATAGCGCAAAGCCGTGAAAATAAAAATTCTTTTTTTTTTTTCACAAAAATGATTTTTTAGCCCCCAGTTTTGTATTTTCACAAGGGTAACAGGATAAATTAGACCCCAAAAGTTGTTGTCCAATTTGTCCTGAGTACGCTGATACCCCATATGTCGGGGGGAACCACTGTTTGGGCGCATGACAGAGCTCGGAAGGGAAGGAGCGCCATTTGGAATGCAGCCTTAAATGGATTGGTGTGCAGGCGTCACGTTGCATTTGCAGAGCCCCTGATGTACCCAAACAGTACAAACCCCCCACAAGTGACCCCATATTGGAAACTAGACCTCCCAAGGAACTTATCTAGATGTGTTGTGAGAACTTTGAACCCCCAAGTGTTTCACTACAGTTTATAATGCAGAGCCGTGAAAATAAAACATCTTTTTTTTCCCACAAAAATGATTTTTAGCCCCCCAAATTTTTATTTTCCTAAGGATAACAAGAGAACTTGGACCCCAGAAGTTGTTGTTCAATTTGTCCCGAGTACGCTGATAACACATATGTTGGGGTAAACCCCTTTTTGGGCGCACGGGAGAGCTCGGAAGGGAAGGAGCACTGTTTTACTTTTTCAACGCAGAATTGGCTGGAATTGAGATTGGACGCCATGTCGCGCTTGGAGAGCCCCTGATGTGCCTGGACAGTGGAAACCCCCCAATTCTACCTGAAACCCTAACCCAAACACACCCCTAACCCTAATCCCAACGGTAACCCTAACCACACCCCTAGCCCTGACACACCCATAATTCTAATCCCAACCCTAATCCAAACGTAAATGTAATCCAAACCCTAACCCTAACTTTAGCCCCAACCCTAACTTTAGCCCCAACCCTAACTTTACCTCCAACCCTAGCCCTAACCCTAACCCTACCCCTAACCCTAACCCTAAACGTGACTGAAATACGTGGCACTGAAATACGTGGCACTGAAATACGTGGCACTGAAATACATGGCACTGAAATACGTGGCACTGAAATACGTGCAACTGAAATACGTGGTACTAAAATATGTGGCACTGAAATACGTGATACGTGGCACTGAAATACGTGGCACTGAAACACGTGGCACTGAAATACGTGATACGTGGCACTGAAATACATGGCACTGAAATACGTGGCACTGAAATACGTGGCACTGAAATACGTGGCACTGAAATACGTGGCACTATGACTGTCAGAAAATGTTCATTAAACGGTTAGGGGTGAGGTTAGGGGTAGAGTTAGGGTTAGGGTTTGGATCCCTTTATCACCTTGATGGTGGTGGGTGGCTTTTCAGTGTGTTTTCTGTTTTTTTTCGATAAAAATGCATGCGTTTTTAACGCAAACAAACGCATGTGCTTAAAAACGCAAGAAAATACTGCAGGTTGTATTTCTGAAAATGAACGCATGCAGAAAAAACCCGCATGCGTTTGAAAACGCGACCAAACGCGTACAAAAAAACCGCATGCGTTTTCAATGTTAAATATAGGGAAAAAACGCATGCGTTTTTTTGTGCAAAAAACGCTGCAGACAAAAACGCAAGTGTGAAACCAGCGACGCTTTTTATAGCAAAAAAGTTTTTGCGTCTCCACATTTTGAGACCTATAATTTTTCCACATTTGCTCCACAGAGTCATGTGAGGTCTTGTTTTTTGCGGGACGAGTTGACGTTTTTATTGGTAACATTTTCGGACACGTGACCATTTTTGATCGCTTTTTATTCCGATTTTTGTGAGGCAGAATGACCAAAAACCTGCTATTCATGAATTTCTTTTGGGAGAGGCGTTTATACCGTTCCGGGTTTGGTAAAATTGATAAAGCAGTTTTATTCGTCGGGTCAGTATGATTACAGCGATATCTCATTTATATCATTTTTTTTATGTTTTGGCGCTTTTATACGATAAAAACTATTTTATAGAAAAAATAATTATTTTGGTATCGCTTTATTCTCAGGACTATAACTTTTTTATTTTTTTGCTGATGATGCTGTATGGCGGCTTGTTTTTTGCGGGACAAGATGACGTTTTCAGCGGTACCATGGATATTTATATCAGTCTTTTTGATCGCGTGTTATTCCACTTTTTGTTCGGCGGTATGGTAATAAAGCGTTGTTTTTTGCCTCGTTTTTTTTTTTTTTTCTTACGGTGTTTACTGAAGGGGTTAACTAGTGTGGCAGTTTTATAGGTTGGGTCGTTACGGACGTGGCGATACTAAATATGTGTACTTTTATTGTTTTTTTTTTTAAATTTAGATAAAGAAATGTATTTATGGGAATAATATATATATTTTTTTTTCATTATTTTGGAATATTTTTTTTTATTTTTTTTTACACATTTGGAAATTTTTTTTTTTACTTTTTTACTTTGCCCCAGGGGGGGACAATACAGATCGGTGATCTGCCAGTTTGCATAGCACTCTGACAGATCACCGATCTGAGAGAAGTGCAGGCTGCTTCACAGTGCCTGCTCTGAGCAGGCGTCTGTGAAGCCACCTCCCTCCCTGCAGGACCCGGATCCGCGGCCATCTTGGATCCGGGTCTGGAGCAGGCAGGGAGGGAGGTAAGACCCTCGCAGCAACGCGATCACATCGCGTTGCTGCGGGGGGCTCAGGGAAGCCCGCAGGGAGCCCTCTCCCTGCGCGATGCTTCCCTGCATCGCCGGCACATCGCGATCATGTTTGATCGCGGTGTGCCGGGGGTTAATGTGCCGGGGGCGGTCCGTGACCGCTCCTGGCACATAGTGCCGGATGTCAGCTGCGATAGGCAGCTGACACCCGGCCGCGATCGGCCGCGCTCCCCCCGTGAGCGCGGCCGATCGGCTATGACGTACTATCCCGTCGGCGGTCATACGGGCCCACCCCACCTCGACGGGATAGTACGTCAAATGTCGGGAAGGGGTTAAAGTTCCAGGTTTTGGCATTTCCCCTTTTGAATGTTTGATTGAAAATTACATTGAAACTTACCATGTTATGGTCACTGCTTCTCAAATGCTCTCTGGCTTGAGTTGTGATCCCTCTGCTCATAGGTAGACCTATAAAGAATAGAAAATGGCACTGCTCTTGTTCCAAATCATGTGCTGCATCATCCGAGGTGCCATCTATATTGTACCCTTATAGTTTTCCATAAAAGTTGGACCACAGATGGCACCTAACATACCCAAGATATGGAATAAAGAAAGAACAATGTCATTCACTGACTTTTCAGAAGTTTAGCTCTTATTTAATCAAAAACATTTCACTCAACCAACTCTGCCTTCAATTGGTCTCTCAGATGCCATCTACTTCTTGCAGTCATATCTTGGGATAGCCAAGAGGAGCCAGTTTGCGATCACAACAGTCAATGTTGTTACAGACAGATGCCGCACGTAACCTTTGAAGAAAATGTATGTCACAGTTGTTTGCAATGGAAGTTATATGAAGATTCTCCTACATTTGTATGCAGATATATTTATCCTTTACATTCAACATAAGGCTAATGCTATATGGCAACATGTGTTGCATTGTCCCATTGCGTCATTGCATCTAATACCTTATGATGTGAGATGTGTCCAACCTTAACTAAAAATATTTAGAATTGAGAGTCCTCAGTGGTTGATACCTTTTAATGGCTAACTGAAAAGATGGTAACAAATTGCAAGCTTTTGAGCCTACGTAGGTCCCTTCATCAGGCATAGACTAATACAAATTACGAAAAAACACATATTTATGGAAAATACAGCCCAGAAAAAAATGCCATAGAAAAGACAGGTGATATGAAGCAGAACCACCATTATGTGATAATGTTAAAATGTTTATGTCCATAAATATTGGAATAGTTCATAGATAAGGAGTGTGAATGTCTTATTGTCCTATGATTGGGGTCTGGTTCTAGGTTGTAATGACCCCAACGGTCTGAGGAGCAAATTCCTTAATTGATGTAAAAAGACCAAGATCTATATCTTTCCTGTATAAATCTTAACTAAACCACATAAATGTGTTGGATGTAATGTCGCTGGTTGCAAGTTGCATGGAACTCATTTTCTGTAGCCTTAATCTCAAGTTTGATTTAACCAAGACTTGCATGCAACTTGTCTCTGATTGTTTTTTGTTTTGTTTTTACAGTAAAATTGCAGGTCTAGGATAATCGTATAATAGCAAAATGCAAACAAGTTGAATAAATGTTTTGTTTGTACAATTTTTTCTCTATTGGGCTGCCAAAGACTCATCTGCGCCACTGCTACTTTGCAGTGTAATTCAGGCTATTGGTATTGTTTTTTGCAACATACTGGTCAGAACCAGTTGGATTTTTTGTGACTTGCATTACATGGCTGTAGTATGCCTATAAATTGTGAATCACCAGCATTATCCTGAAAAGTGGCAGTGGAATATTTGAGTACGCAACCTGTGTCATGGCCAAAATAACTGTGCAGCCCCACACTTAATTAAACAGAAGAAGGATGGCATGCTGTGTCACTACCATGTTGTAAAGATTATAAGGGATAACTGAGGAGACTCTTTGCATGGAACAAGACAACTACAGGACACAGTTTTATAAGTGGTAAAGTCTATATTATCACACGGTGATTCAAACAGGTGTAGAGAGAAACTCAAGTCCACAACACTTGGTGTAAATATTAAACGCAGCTTAACAGTCTATAGGAAACTTCAGAGGAAAATGCAATCACGCAGAAAGTCTATGAAGCACAATTATTCTTGAGGATACTTGACACGAATAAGTCCTTGGTAGTCCAAACACAGATAGATATGCTTATTAGGCAGTTCAAATAATATCTTAGCAAACCAGGGAGGCCTGGGTAAAAGTCTCAGGTTTAAGCAGAGCAGCAACAGCTTACATATCCAGCAAATGCAGATAGTAACAAATACAAGCAGACAGATGGAGGATTACTGGAAACCGATGTATGCAGCAGAAACACAGAGCTGAGTAGCAGGATCTCCACACAGGTTCACAGGAGCAAGTGCAGGTGCAGGTGCAAAGCCAGGGAGTCGTCAGGAGCTGGATGCAAGGCAGAATACTCTAGCACAGACTAAAGGCTGGGGTGGAGTTATATAGCAGGAAGACACAGTGCACATGAGACCAAAGACGCCATCTTGGAAAAGGGCAGTAATGCACAAAAGGTAATCAAAATGTTCAGTGTCCTGACACATGTATCCCTCACACAGATCTATACGAGCAAGACTCAGCATTACAAAGGCCGCTATTTATCAAGACAAGTGTGAACAACTAGATGTGCTGGAGTCAGATGCTCCTAATTCATAAATTGATGGGCACAGCTCGTCATAAATTAGGAGCGTCGGGCAAGTAGCATACACCACTGAGTGCACCTTGCCACAAATCCTACTACAGTCCCTGCTGGAGTAAAACTTGTGGTATTTTGAATGCCGTCACTTGTCAGGAAGTTGATGAGTGGTAGTTTCTACTCTCCAATCCTGCCTTGTCCTGTCCTGACTCTGCCCAATTTGTCGGAGCTGAACAAAAATGGCATTAGAAATCCCAAAATTTTAAATAATCCTTGAGTTGCACCAAGATTACTTTTCAAAGCGTTTTACGTAAACGCTTTCATGAATCGGGCCAATAGTCTCTACAATTTCTTCCTTTCCATAATAAATGTGTGCAATTTTGCCACCTCTTGCTGGGTACATGAGGCAATAAATATGTGACAAAAAAGTTTTATCAACTATGGCACATAACCAAATCTTTGTCTCACATTAGTGAAAGTGACAAATTTTCTATAACAGTTCATCAGCCACGGAATCGGCAAATATAAGTTATGCTTCCATAAGAATAGATGTACATATGTAGTTCATGGTTATTTGTCTAGTGATTCCAGTTTGCAATTTTTCCTCCTCGAAAATGATTTAAAGCTCCAAGTTTTGCAGAATGGAATGACCAATTTTCTTCTGGCAACGTATAATATTATGATAAAATTAGAAATAGGGCCATAAACCTTAGATGCTGACTGAAGATTCTGCCGCTATGTTTTTGCAGCTCATCAGACAAATTTAATTCATATACTCTCCTTTGCTATTAGATGAGAATTTGTACTCACCGAAATTGACTTTAATTATCCTCTTCAGATGCAGGTGAAACACATTTTATTTAGTATGTGGAGGAGAGCTGGAAATGGCGATGCCAGCGACCTTCATTTGAACTCTGCTGTAATGTGTAAGGCTTGATTTCTGGGTATCATAAAGAAGATAGTGTACCATTCTATCAGCTTTGAAGTATGCAGTTATTTAAAGATTGTGCTGAAAAATGAATTAGGTTAGAAACGACATCAGTGGGAAATATACTCAGCCCAGGAGTAGTAGATTACTCTTTATAGATGGATTAGGTATTATAAAGGCGATTTATTGAAAATGTTCTGCTTGTATGTCAGCGTACTTTAACATAAGTCAAGATAACTATCAGAATGTTAAACCTCAGAATTTCATTTTAGTCAGTGTGTTTGAAAGTGTAAAAAAAAATCTACACAAAACAAAAAATTGGTGAAAATAGTAATGTAACAAATGTGTTGAAATATAAAAGAGCAGTATCCCAAACTCCCCGAGGATCTTGTTGGGTGTTTCCCAGAGGAACTCTATTAACTTTCCTATGGTGCTTTACCTGGTGCCATGTGTCAAACACGTTGTTCACTAAAGTAATGCTGCAGATGTTTTATCAGGTTCATGCATAATTTCAAAAATTCATTAATATCCAGTATAGTCAGTTGCAGATTTCCAATTGTGGCTCTGTATAGAACAAATACTTGTACTTTGTTGATCTAAAGGTAACCTCCTGTCATGTCACAAAACTCTACTAATCTGAAAATATGGGAATAATCATCCAGGTAACAGCATTACAATTCTCTTTGGCCACCTATGGTGAAATTCCCACAGTGAGGTTTGGCACTGCATAGAATTGCTACTCAAATAAAGCTGCCTCTTACTGTTCCAACAAAGTGACCCGTGGTGTAAGCGTGAAATCTGCAGCACGCCGATTTTCCCCATAGAATTGCATTGGAAAATCCAAAAGTAAAAATCTCAAATGCATTTTAAGTGCATTTAAGCTGCAGAAAGACACTAAAAACTCATGTGACCTGCACTTGACTGTATTAATAAAGTTTTGTCAAACCAAATACAATAAAGTGTCAAAATAAAGCACCATTACTTAAAACATTACATAGCAAAAAGAGACAAAAACTGGAGCATGAAAAACCCAAACACTAATTGTTCTGTCTCCGCCATCTAATTTGTTGCCTCCAATTATTTGTTTGCATAATCGCAGTTTCTCAGTATACAGTATTGATATATTCATGCCTTTATTCATCTGTAGTGCTTTGGCTCCCTCTAGCGGTCAGAGATATGTTGACTGTTCTATTTTTCTGCTATGTATTTTTTATGTCTGATCCTCCTTTGCAATGCATTATGGTAGCTCAGCCCACATTTCCCTCCAGTTTTCATTCACTTCCTCTAGTTTGCCTTCCAGGGAAGACGCTTACACTTCATTCCCCTTGCGATTGCATTGCCGGTATGTCTTTATGTTTTTTCTCTAGATATTTCTGCTCTATATTAGCCTAGCTTAACCAGTTGCACTCCTAGTTCAGTTACTAGCCTTCTAAATGTAATGCATAATGTTTATCATATGTAGTATGTATCGTTCTATACCATGTACTGATTCCATGTATATCATTGTTCACAGTTTCACCGCATCAATATACCACTATGTTTAATAAAGCACAGACTCAACCACAGTCTCCTTATTGGACCCCGGTATAGCGGTTTAGCTGACTGGATAGCTACAATGAGCCTGCCTCATTTAGTGAGGACAGAACAGTGAAACGGCAGCCATCCAACTAGTGGGATTCAAGTCACCGGCTACTCAGAGACTAAATACAGCTACAGCAATCTCTGCACAGCCAAGCACTTTCCCAAGACACCATGTCTCACAAATCGCATAGAACAAGATCTGTTACTTGCGTTTCCTCAAAGACAACATCCATCCCCAGCGCGGTTGCCATTGCCCGCGCAAATGCTGAAGCCGCCAAAATACGAGCGAGCTTTGCTGACCAAGAGATGCAACTTAAATTAGAAAAAGCACGCCTAGATGATGAAGAGAGAAGGTCACGCTTAGAGAGAGCACGCATAGATCATGAGAGAGCCGATCAAGAGAGAAGGATGCAGTTAGAAAAGGCACGTGTGGATGCCGCCTTAGAAAGCCTAGCAGCAAAAAGGGAAGCTGCCGCAGCCCTCGCTGAAGCGGAATCGCTAGAAGCCGCGCAAAGCCCCAAGCTGCATAGCCAAAGCAGTACGTCAAGTCTGGAGTTTCCACTACAAGACACACCACAACGCACATCTCAGTATGTTAATGAACTTCCTGATCCAAACTATAACCCTGAACCAGCACCAGAACGAGAATACGACGTCTCCAGCGAAGTGAGCGAGAGTCACCACGAGGCTCAGCTCCAGGACAGAAACAAACTCGAAAACGTGAGACAAAACAACTCTGCTAATGACTACCTTGCCCCTCACCAGGTAACCAACGTGGATCACCCTGCTGACACACCGTACGTCAGACCGAAGCAATACGACACCGGCTGGCGCCACCCTGAGGACACTAACAGGTATGAACGCACCTCACATCACTATAAGGGCGATCCATCACCAGTGTACTCCACCGACAACCGGTTCACAACAGAATTTGCCAAGTTCTTCACACGACGTGAACTGGTTGCCAAGGGACTCATGAAATTCACTGACCAAGCTGAAGGTTACAGAGCTTGGAAAGCTTCCTTCCAAAATGTCATTAGAGACTTGGGGCTACAACACAGGGAAGAGATAGACCTGTTAGTCAAATACCTGGGAGGAGAGTCAGTCAAACACGCAGTAAGGATCAGAGACATTAATATAAACCGCCCTGAGACCGGCCTCAAAGAGATCTGGAAGAGGCTGGATGAGTGTTACGGCTCAGCAGAAGTAATAGAAAGAGCCTTGTTCAAAAGAATCGATGACTTTCCTAAAATTTCTAACAAAGGTCTCCAGAAACTTAGAGAGCTAAGCGACCTACTAAAGGAAGTCCAAGTTGCCAAATACGAGGACGACCTACAGGGACTTGCATTTCTCGACACAGCCAGAGGTGTTAACCCTATAGTCCAGAAGTTGCCCTACAATCTACAGGAGAGGTGGCTCACACATGGTTCCACGTACAAATACAAACACAGTGTTCCATTTCCCCCCTTCTCCGTTTTTGTAGACTTTATACACCAACAAGCGAGAATTAGAAACGATCCCAGCTTTGACTTTGCAATGCCATATGCCACACCGTCACCACCTGCAAATCCACGCAGAACATCTGTGGCAGTACACAAGACTTATGTTTCTTCTCCAGGTTCTAATTACAGGTCTGCTGGCTGCTCCCAATCAGAGACAAAGGTGCAGGACCCTGACAAGCAGTGCCCACTTCATCAGAAGCCTCATCCTCTCCTGAAATGCAGAGCCTTCAGAGGAAAATCTATGCCAGACCGCAGAAGCTTCCTGAAAGAGAACGGTATCTGCTACAAGTGCTGCTCGTCCACAACTCATCTCGCCAAGGACTGCAAGGTCAGTGTAAAATGCACAGAATGTGGCACCACAGACCATAACACTGCTCTACACCCAGGCCCAGCTCCATGGAGTGCACAAAACACGCCAGCTGACAGTGAGCATGGCGGGGAGGAAAGGAACACTGATACAGCTACGCCAGAGATCACTTCACAATGTACCGAGGTCTGCAAAGGGACAATAGACAGTAGGTCCTGTTCAAAAATATGCCTTGTCAGAGTATACCCAAAAGGCCATAGAGACCAGGCTGTAAGACTGTATGCTATCTTGGATGATCAAAGTAATCGATCCTTGGCTAGATCAACTTTCTTTGACCTATTCAACATCAAAGGGCCAAGCACTCCCTACTCATTAAAGACATGTGCAGGTACTGTGACAACAGCAGGCAGGAAAGCTACAGACTACCAAATCGAGTCATTAGACGGACAATTCTGCCTACCACTACCTACGATCATCGAATGTAACCAGATCCCAGACAACAGATCTGAAATCCCTACGCCAGATGTAGCAATCCATCACGCTCACTTAAAGCAAATAGCACACCTTATACCAGAACTCGACCATCAGGCCCAGATAATTCTGCTGTTGGGGAGAGATATCCTGCAGGTTCATAAAGTGAGAGTCATATCAATGGACTCCACAATGCTCCCTATGCCCAAAAGCTAGACCTAGGATGGGTCATAATTGGCAACGTATGCTTGGGACACATGCACGCCCCATCTTCTGTGACAAGCATGCTGACAAATACATTGGAGAAAGGACGACCATCTCTGTTTCAACCTTGTAACAATGAGTTCCATGTCAGGGAACTGCCACACAGCATCCAACTGCCCAATCATTTAATAGACTTTACTCACGACAGCAGTATAGTGTCGGGAAGCTATGAGGATCAGTTAGGGTGCACAGTCTTCCAGAGAACTAAACAGGACAACCAAGTGGCAATGTCGGTAGAGGACAAGTTGTTCTTAGAGGTAATGGACAAGGGACTCGTTAAAGATGAGACCAACAGCTGGGTCGCACCTCTTCCCTTCAAAACCCACAGACCACGTCTACCGAACAACAAAAATCAGGCATTACAACGTTTCTCCTCTCTCAAACGTAATCTGCAAAAGAAACCAGAGATGAAAGATCACTTTTTCTCCTTCATGTCAAAGATTTTTGAAAACTGTCACGCAGAACTAGCTCCCACTCTCAAAGACTCTGAAGAATGCTGGTTCCTACCCATGTTCGGAGTATACCACCCTAAGAAACCAGGCCAGATTAGAGTCGTGTTCGATTCCAGTGCCAAATTTAATGATGTCTCCCTAAATGACGTTCTACTAACAGGACCAGACCTCAATAACAAACTGCTGGGAGTACTTATGCGCTTCCGTAGGGATTCCATTGCCTTCATCGCTGACATCCAGCAAATGTTCCATTGTTTCCTTGTGAGAGAGAGAGACAGGAACTTCCTAAGATTCTTCTGGTACAGAGACAATGATCCTACTAAAGAAGTCACAGAGTACCGCATGAGAGTGCACATCTTCGGCAACAGTCCTTCCCCTGCCGTCGCCATTTACGGACTCAAAAGGTCAGCTCAGGAAGGAGAAGCAGAATACGGAGAAGATGTCAGAAGATTCATAGAAAAGGACTTTTATGTCGACGACTATCTCAAAGCAATGCCTTCAATTGAGACTGCCATCAGTCTTCTCAGGAGAGCCCAGGACATGCTTGCCTGCTCGAACCTTAGGCTTCATAAAATAGCCTCAAACAGCCAAGAACTCATGGAAGCGTTCCCTTCTCAGGACCTATGTAATGGTCTCAGAGACCTGGACCTGGGGTCAGACCCCGCACCAATGCAACGCAGCCTTGGGCTTCTCTGGAATCTACAGTCAGACACTTTCACCTTTCAGGTCAACCAGGAAGAAAGGCCTTTCACACGTAGAGGCGTCCTGTCTACCATCAACAGTCTGTACGATCCCTTGGGTTTCGCAGCTCCTGTTACTATACAAGGCAAGGCCCTACTAAGAGACTTAACTAGGGAAACATCTGACTGGGATGCACCTCTGCCACCTGATAAGAGGATCCAGTGGGAAGAGTGGAAGAACTCGTTAGCGGCACTCTCCAACCTGAATGTGCCAAGACCATACGCCCCTGTGCCATCTACTGAAATACAAAGCCAAAGACTGTACGTATTTGCAGATGCTTCTGTTAAAGCGATTGCCACTGTTGCCTACCTGAGAACTGTAGATTCCAAATGTCAGTGCCACATTGGTTTCATTATGGGAAAGGCCAAACTCGCACCACAACCAGAGCACACTATACCCAGGTTAGAGCTTTGTGCCGCAGTCCTAGCCATTGAGTTAGCAGAGTTCATCACATCCGAAATGGATATCGACCTGACACAGGCCAAGTTCTACTCGGACAGCAAAGTAGTCCTGGGATATATCCACAACGAAACCAGGCGATTCTACGTTTATGTCAATAACAGAGTGCTACGAATCAGGAGATCAGTTCATCCAAAGCAGTGGCATTACATACCCACAGACCAGAATCCTGCAGATCATGCAACTAGAGCAGTTGACGCAAGTCGACTAGGAAGCACAACGTGGCTGTCAGGACCAAAATTATTGCACATTGAGGAATGTTTTCCAGACACCTTTGAACTAGTAGGAGAGGACTCAGATGTTGAAATCCGCCCTCAGGTGTCTACACTTCATACAATGACCTCTGTCATCCAGCTTGGATCTTGCAGGTTCGACAGATTCTCAAGTTGGAAGTCACTTACTCGAGCTATTACCTGCCTGACTCATATAGCTCGCTCATTCAAGACCACCAGAACTTGCGGCACAGAAAAATGTAAAGGTTGGCATCTTTGTAAAAATACCTATGTTACCTCCGACTTAGAGTTCTCTAGAAATCACATCATCCTCACTGTTCAAAGAGAATCCTACTTTGCAGAAATCCAATGTCTTATCAACAAAGCTCCAATACCAGTGAGCAGCGTATTGAGAAAACTCGACCCATTCATCGACAACAGTGGCCTACTGAGAGTAGGAGGCCGACTCAAAGAAGCTGAGATGGGGTTTGTGGAGAAATTCCCTCTTATACTTCCCGGAAAATGTCATGTTGCCTACCTAATCGTACAACATTACCACAATCTGGTCAAGCACCAAGGAAGACTATTTACTGAAGGAGCCATCAGGTCTGCCGGTGTGTGGATCGTTGGTGCAAAGAGACTCATCAGTAGTGTCATCTACAAATGTATTACCTGCCGTAAGCTTCGTGGTTCGACTCAAACTCAAAAGATGGCTGACCTACCAGCAGATAGACTCAGCCCAGACCCTCCCTTTACCAGCGTTGGTCTCGATGTGTTCGGGCCTTGGTCAGTTGTTACACGTCGTACTAGAGGCGGCCAAGCCAATTGTAAACGTTGGGCAGTCATGTTCACTTGCATGTCAATCAGAGCCGTCCACATAGAGGTCATTGAGTCCCTCGACACGTCAAGCTTCATCAATGCCTTAAGACGCTTTATTGCCATCCGTGGTCCTATCAAGCACATACGCTCAGACAGAGGTACCAACTTCGTCGGTGCAGCAAAGGAATTGGGAATACCTTCAAATCTAGACTATAAGACTCTTGAGAGGTTCCTCAGTGACCAAAGTTGCACATGGTCATTCAACCCACCTCATTCTTCACATATGGGAGGATCTTGGGAGCGAATGATTGGTCTAGTACGGAGAATTCTTGACTCCACTCTTCTTCAAGAAGGGGCAGCGAGGCTCACCCATGAAAGCCTCATCACCTTCATGGCAGAAGCTGCAGCTATAATTAACGCAAGACCCCTGGTTCCAGTTCCTAACGACCCTGAGGAGCCCTTGTTATTGACTCCAGCTACTCTACTTACCCAGAAAACGGGACTGTCCAGTGCCCCTCCAGGAGGATTCGACGCTAAGGACCTCTACAAGCGCCAATGGAGACAGGTACAAAGTCTTGCAAATACTTTCTGGGACAGGTGGCGCAAACAATATTTGTCTACTCTGCAGCCACGTACGAAGTGGCAATCTACTAAACCTAATCTGAACGTAGGTGACCTTGTTCTTGTGAAGGACTGTCAAATTCACCGGACCCAGTGGCCACTTGGTCTAGTTACCGCAACGTTCCCCAGCAAGGATGGCAATGTCCGCAAAGTTGAACTAAGGATGACCAAAGGGAATGAACCTAAGACATTTTCCAGACCGGTATCTGAACTGGTCCTATTGTTGCCTTCGGAAGAAAGGAGTAGTGACATCCGTTGATGTCAGACGGGGAGTGTTCTGTCTCCGCCATCTAATTTGTTGCCTCCAATTATTTGTTTGCATAATCGCAGTTTCTCAGTATACAGTATTGATATATTCATGCCTTTATTCATCTGTAGTGCTTTGGCTCCCTCTAGCGGTCAGAGATATGTTGACTGTTCTATTTTTCTGCTATGTATTTTTTATGTCTGATCCTCCTTTGCAATGCATTATGGTAGCTCAGCCCACATTTCCCTCCAGTTTTCATTCACTTCCTCTAGTTTGCCTTCCAGGGAAGACGCTTACACTTCATTCCCCTTGCGATTGCATTGCCGGTATGTCTTTATGTTTTTTCTCTAGATATTTCTGCTCTATATTAGCCTAGCTTAACCAGTTGCACTCCTAGTTCAGTTACTAGCCTTCTAAATGTAATGCATAATGTTTATCATGTGTAGTATGTATCGTTCTATACCATGTACTGATTCCATGTATATCATTGTTCACAGTTTCACCGCATCAATATACCACTATGTTTAATAAAGCACAGACTCAACCACAGTCTCCTTATTGGACCCCGGTATAGCGGTTTAGCTGACTGGATAGCTACAATGAGCCTGCCTCATTTAGTGAGGACAGAACACTAATAAGCACAATGAAAAACACAACTGCCCTAAATGATTCTTGCACTATCTGCAGCGCCCCAGAGTCCTGGTCGTTGCAGTAATGTCATTCTTCCACCAGGGGGCGCTCCACTATCCACATTATTATATACTATTTTCCGGTTACACATTACATTATTAGATAACATCTTATCTATTTATCTATATATCACACTATATTTCTCTTTGATGTAGTCCCGACATATGTACAGTGGGTACGGAAACTATTCAGACCCCTTTAAATTTTTCACTCTTTGTTTCATTGCAGGGATTTGGTAAATTTAAAAAAGTTCATTTTTTTCACATTAATGTACAATCTGCACTCCATCTTGACTGAAAAAAAACCCTGAAATGTAGTAATTTATGCAAATGTAATGAAAAAGAAAAACTGAAATATCACAAGGTCATAAATATTCAGACCATTTTCTCAGACACTCATATTTAAGTCACATGCTGTTTATTTTCTTTAGATCCTCTTTTAGATGGTTCTACTCCTTCATTCGAGTCCAGTTGTGTTTTATTAAACTGATAGGACTTGATATGGAAAGGCACACACCTGTCTATATAGGACCTCACAGCTCACAGTGCATGTCAAAACAACTGAGAATCATGAGGTCAAAGGAACTGGCCAAGGAGCTCACAGACAGAATTGTGGCAAGGCACAGATCTGACCAAGGTTACAAAATAATTTCTGCAGTACTCAAGGTTCCTTAGAGCAAAGTGACCTCCATAATCCTGAAATGGAAGAAGTTTGGAACCACCAGAAGTCCTACTGGACCTGGCCGAGCAGCCAAACTGAGCAATTGTGGGAGAAGAGCCTTAGTGAGAGCGATAAAGAAGAACCCAAATATCACTGTGGCTGAGCTCCAGAGATGCAGTAGGGAGATGGGAGAAAATTCCACAAAGTCAACTATCACTGTACCCATCCACCAGTCGAGCCTTTATGGCAGAGTGCCCTAACGGAAACCTCTCTCAGAGCAAGACATGTGAAAGCCCGCATAGAGTTTGCTAAAAAACACACAAAGGACTCCCAGACTATGAGAAGTAAGATTCTCTGTTCTGATGAGACGAAAATAGACATTTTTGGTGATAATGCAAAGCAGTATGTGTGGAGAAAACCAGGCACTGCTCATCACCTGCCCAATACAATGCCAACAGTGAAGCATGGTGGTGGCAGCATCATGCTATGGGAGTGTTTTTTTTTATCTGCAGGGACAGGATGACTGGTTGTCATTGAAGGAAACATGGCCAAGGATAGAGATATCCTGGATGAAAACCTCTTCCAGAGTGCTCTGGACCTCAGACTTGGCTGAAAGTTCAACTTCAAACAAGACAATTACCCTTAGCGCACAGCTAAAATAACAAAGAAGTGGCTGCAGAACAACTCTGTGACCATTCTTGATTAGCCCAGCCAGAGCCCTGGCCTGAACCCATTTGAGCATCTCTGGAGAGACCTGAAAATGGCTGTCCACCAACGTTCACCATCCAACCTGACAGAACTGGAGAGAATGTGTAAGGAAGAATGGCAGAAGATCCCCAAATCCAGGTTTGAAAAGTTGTTGCATCATTCCCAAGAAGACTCATGGCTGTACTTGCTCAAAAGGGTGCTTCTACTCAATACTGAGTAAAGGGTCTGAATACTTATGACCACGTGATATTTCAGTTTTTCTTTTTTAATAAATTTGTAAACATTGCTACATTTCTGTTTTTTTTTCAGTCAAGATGGGGTGCAGAGTGTACATTAATGAGAAAAAAATGAACTTTTTTAAATTTACCAAATGGCTGCAAAGAAACAAAGAGTGAAAAATTTAAAGGTGTCTGAATAATTTCTGTCCCCACTGTATATGCACTTGCATCCATCTTGGTGATGACACTCCCGTCAAACTAAACAGATTTTGATCAATGTCAGCTTAGTGAAATCTGATACCCTTGGATGGGAGAATTGTATCACAGGTGAGAAGAAGATGGAGAACAAAATTGTAACAACCCTGCCGGCATCACTGCATGGCCTCCCATCCCCCACCTGCCTTACACGCCAACTTACTCACTATCCCAGGTCATCCTATGAGTTCTGTCTTCTGCTGGCTCCATGCTGGGTGCCTCTTTTCTCCTGCCTGCTCTCTGCATACTTCCTGGCTGTGTGCATAGGGGGGCGGCGCTGGCTCTCTTTGGCTCTTATAGAGACTGTGTGTACCTTCCTAAGGTGTCCCCTGACAATTGCCAAGAGGCATCAGGTACTTAAAGCATTCCCACCCCTAGGGGGATGCCTGAGCAACTTCCTCAATTAGTGTCTCGCTGCTGAGGTGCCAGGTCCTGTTTTTCATCTCTTGTGTTAGCCACCAAGTGGGGCTTTGTACCCTGGCCTGTACCTCTGTTCTGTTACTCTCGTGTCTGCCACCCAGTGGGGGTTTTGTACCCTGGCCTGTACCTGTGCTCTTTATCTCTTATGTCTGCCACCCAGTGGGGCTTTTTACCCTGGTCAGTGCCTGTATACTGTGTCTCTCATTTCCGCCGTCTGAATCCTTGTTTCTGTGCCTTGTCCCACCCTTTGTCCTTGTCTGAACTAAGTCCTATACCTGTCCATTTGTATCGTTGTCTTGAGCCTTCCCTATCTCTCTGTATGTTTCCATGTGTTCACTCCTTCTACTCTCGGCTTCGCGCTCTGCGGCTTTGCTCTGTTCTTGGCTCCAAACTGCAGCTTTGCTCTGCTCTCTGCTCTGCATCCTGCGGCATTTTGCTCTTTGCTCTGCACCCTGTGGCTCTGCTCTTAGCTCCGCCTCCTGCGGCTCAGCTCTGCTCTTTGCTCCACACACTGCGGCTCTGCTCAGCTTTTTGCTCCGCACCCTGCAACTTTGCTCTGCTCTTTGCTCCGCATTCTGCGGCTCAGCTCTACTTTTTGCTCTGCACCCTGCAGCACTACTCTGCTCTTTGCTCTATACCCTGCAGCTCTGCTCTTTGCTCCGCACCCTATGGCTTTGCTCTGCTCTTTGCTTCGCTCCCTGTGGCTCTGCTCTTTGCTCCACATCCATACTCGCTCGCACATGCCTATTGTGTTTTGTCCCTCAGTGGGATCAGCTGCCACAGCCAGACACCATCCTGGAGTGGTACCAGGGCAGCTACCTGCTGCACAAGCCTGACCTCACCATCAGAGGCGGCAGTGAACAACAAGGTAGCTGCTTAGTCATGCCCCTTCCAGGGTAGTCTGGTTTGTGGCACAGTGGGTCCACAATCCCCCACTTGCGCCATCCAGTCTGGGTGCCATCCAGTCTGGGTACCATCCAGTCTGGGCGTGAGCGTGACAAAAATTTCTCTATCCTCTTCATTCTGTGAGTTAGTGGAAATATGACTGCACTCGGATGCCATCCAAGTGCAGTCCAATGTTTTCCACCCTCCTTTACAGTTGTATGGGTGAGTGTAATCCAATTTGTGCAGCAACTTGAAGCATGCCACAATTTGTTTCTCATACCATATCAGCACTTCCCCATAGAATAATATTTGTTTGAGTGCTATGAGATAAAACATCAGATAGCATATGTCCAATGTATATACTCTTGTGAGTGAGCTCTAACACTTCAAATATGATCACTACTCATTCAAAGGTTCATGAAAATTGGTCCAAGATCAGATCGCAATGCATAGACTGGCAGCATCTATCCCGGCCCAAGCGTAATAACCTCATAGAATTACATGAAACTGTCCTGCTCAGGTCCGGAGACCCATGACCGGTCCATGGATTAGTGGTCCTATCTCAGACATTTGTACACGGACATCTGTAGGAGCCTAAATAAAGAAAATACATTATTTATTTCTATCACATTGTTTAGGTCGTTACTGGTCTTTTGTAATCTGTTTCACAATCATTTACCTAATAGGTACAAACATACTGCAAAAAAATCTACAACATCAAAAACACAAAATCCTCATCATAGCCTTACTGCAAGAAAGCAATGAACGTCATTCCTCCCGATCTGTCATGGAGATGTGTATGGGGTATCATTAGTCATTGCTTAGTATACAGTGAGTGGCAGCTGTGAGGACACACCAGCACTTTGATTGACAGCTCACTTTGCAGCACATTTGTGGAGTACAGGTGACATTTTGATATCTTTTCATTGTATTTTTTATGGTAAGTGGAGCGACCATACAACAATAATCCTAGCTTTCAAGTGTTAGGTGTTGAGTTCCTGCCTCTGCACAGGGGGAATCTCAGGCCATCTCCGCTGTGATCTCCCATTCTTCTCCAGCCTCAGTGGAGCCTGCTCTGTGGAGATGTTGGTCCCAGCATCTTGCTCAGTCTTACTCTGTGCATAGGGTTACTGCTGCTTTTCCAGCTTCGGCCGCTTTTCCAGCTTCTGCCCTTGAAGCCAGTGCTGGGCAGCAGCGAAGAGATGCTTTTGGGACTAAATCCTGCTTTTCCCCTTCTGAGCATGCCCAGGGCAAGATCTCCTGTTGTAGATCGAGGGTCACATGCTCAGATACTGCAACAGATCCCATTGGTCCTCCAGGAAGGTCCTGAAAGTGCTCAACTTATGTGGCAGCCTCCCATTGGTCCTTCTTGGAAGGTCCTGTACATGCTGCAGCTATAAAAGGTTCGCGTGGCTGCACGGCCATGCGCTAGTGTAAACATGTGTGTGTTGATGTGTGAAAGTTGTTCATTAATTATCCCCTCCCTATGGTATGACTGCTCGCGTAAGGTGGATGATTGTGATCTGGCGCCTGACTTAGCCATCAGCACGTAACACACAAAACTGCGTCTAATTGCTGTGACCACCAGTGCGGTGCCGTGCGCTTTCACAGCGCTTTCCTGACCCAAGCCTGGGTGGTTAGTGGCGTCCGCCAGTGCGGCACCGCACGCACTCTCGTGCATCTCTATTATTATTATTATTTCTTTCACTCTGACACCCCAGCTGCGGTGTCGAGCACAAGAGGTCTATATGAACTCAAATCCTGTGTCTTGGGATTGAGTTCTGAGACTCCTTGCTTGCGCTCTTGGTGCTGTACCGTGGCCCTGTGATGCAACAGGGTTTGCTTCCTTCACACAGGGTGAAGTTAACCCGTGTGTGTATCCACATTGTACCGCCATATAGTCCGTCATTACTTGGCAGCAGGTTCCATCTCTGCACGGTGGATCCCGGGCTGAGAACGCACCTTACTCTATCTTTCTTATTATTTGGTGCGTTCCGCTAGCCCTAACATCAAGTTTTCTTTCCGGCAGCAATCATGTCATTGTGCACTGATGGGAGCCCATGCATGGATTAGCAATTACATTAGCAATTACATTATTTCAATGTTACTGTCAGAGATTGATAGCAGCATTTAATAGGTGAAAATACAGAGATCCAAGTTAATTCCGGTTGTGGCTGTTATTTGTACACTAGTCTTATCTAATAAAACTCACCAAATAAGAGTGCAGTATTCATAAATTTTTGTATCATTAAAGTTGGGACCCTATCTGTGCACCATGTAATACGGAGGAATGCCTTGCATGAGTGTCATCTGCAAATGAAGCCTTTCCTAAAGCCCATGTACAAAAAAGCCCTAATAATTTGCCAGGGGCCATGCTGAAAAATCAGACTACTGGGACTATAATCTGGAGTGATGAGATCAAGATAAATTTTTTAGAGTTGATGGCTTCAAATCTGTATGGCAACACAAAGGTGAGGAGTGAAAGAAAAATGAATTCTGCTACAATGAAACATGGTGGTATCAGTAACCTTAGGTGGGTTGGCTTAAGTGCTGCTAATGTCGGACATCTACATTTCATCGATGACTAGTGTTGAGCGATACCTTCCGATATTCAAAAGTATCGGTATCGGATTGGATCGGCCGATATCCAAAAAATATCAGATATCGCCAACACCGATACCCGATACCAATACAAGTCAATGGGACACAAATATCGGAAGCTATCACAAGTCCTACACTCACTGCATTCTTAGGAACGGAGGCTGCCAGTTGCACCGCTAATAGCCAGGGGCCGTCGGAGGGGTGAGTATATCCATATTTTTTATTTTTATTCTTTATTTTTTACATAAATATGGATCCCAGGGCCTGAAGGAGAGTCTCCTCTCCTCCAGACCCTGGGAACCATACGCACCGCACACGCCGAAGAGGACTGGGAACTTATATGAACTTCCGATTCCGATTTCCGATATCACAAAAATATTGGAACTCGGTATCGGAATTCCGATACTGCGAATATCGGCCGATACCCGATATTTGCAGTATCGGAATGCTCAACACTATTGATGACGTTATAAATTCACTGCTCTATTGAAAGAGACGATGCTACCATCACTCTGTACCCATCGTGACCTGTACTTTTCCAACTTGACAATGATCCAAAGCACACATCTAAAAGAACTGTTGCATTTTTGAAGAGGAACAGAATGAAAGTGATTCAGTGGTCAAGTATGTCTCTGGATCTGAATCCAATCAAACAATGTGCGCAATTCTGAAGTTACAAGTTGTGCATCACGCTCTAGCCATTATGAAGACTCTAAAAAAGGTCATTCTTGAAGAATGGAGAAAGATAGATGTTACATGGTAGATGTGACAAGATGTGTAATGAACTTGTTCACTCCATGCCTCGAAGACTTAGTGCTGGCCTTAAAAATCATGAAAATCATACAATTACCCAATGACTCCAGTTCAAAACCCTAACAATGACATACAAAGCCATCCACAGCCTGTTTCCGCCATACATCTGTGACCTTGTCTCCCGGTATTTACCTGCACGCCACCTCCGATCCTCACAAGATCTCCTTCTCTACTCCCCTCTTATCTCCTCTTCCCACAATCACATACAAGATTTCTCCCACGCATCTTCCCCCTACTCTGGAACTCTCTACCACAACATATTAGACTCTCGCCTACCATCGAAACCTTCAAAAAGAACCTGAAGACCCAACTCTTCCGACAAGCCTACAACCTGCCTTAACCACCGCTCGACCAAACCGTTGCGCGACCAGCTCAAACCCACACCTATTGTATCCTCACCAATCCCTTGTAGATTGTGAGCCCTCAAGGGCAGGGTCCTCTCTCCTACTGTACCATTGTAACTTGCATTGTACTGTACTTGTTTTTATTATGTATACCCTTCCTCACACTTAAAGTGCCATGGAATAAATGGCGCTATAATAATAATAAATAATAATAATAACAATAATAATAATAATAATAATACAAAATACTAGATATATAATTGGTTATGGGCCTCTTCGCTATATGGATTTAGACTATTGCTACTTATACTAAACAGGGTAATATTGACATGAACAACATAAATCCAGTAGCAGGGAAAAAGAGGAGACACTGAAAGTACAAGCAATTGATGATAAATTATGCATGCTATTTCAATGGACCCCCGATAAACAATGCAAGAAAGATTACAAACAGGCAAAAATAGCCCACCAGGAGCTTAAAATGCCATTGCATTCCAGTAAATACGAATCAAGTATATATACACTCACCGGCCACTTTATTAGGTACACCATGCTAGTAACGGGTTGGACCCCCTTTTGCCTTCAGAACTGCCTCAATTCTTCGTGGCATAGATTCAACAAGGTGCTGGAAGCATTCCTCAGAGATTTTGGTCCATATTGACATGATGGCATCACACAGTTGCCGCAGATTTGTCGGCTGCACATCCCAAAGATGCTCCATACAAGGCAGGATGGATCCATGCTTTCATGTTGTTTACGCCAAATTCTGACCCTACCATCCGAATGTCGCAGCAGAAATCGAGACTCATCAGACCAAGCAACGTTTTTCCAATCTTCTACTGTCCAATTTTGATGAGCTTGTACAAATTGTAGCCTCAGTTTCCTGTTCTTAGCTGAAAGGAGTGGTACCCGGTGTGGTCTTCTGCTGCTGTAGCCCATCTGCCTCAAAGTTCGACGCACTGTGCGTTCAGAGATGCTCTTAGGCCTACCTTGGTTGTAACGGGTGGCGATTTGAGTCACTGTTGCCTTTCTATCAGCTCGAACCAGTCTGCCCATTCTCCTCTGACCTCTGGCATCAACAAGGCATTTCCGCCCACAGAACTGCCGCTCACTGGATTTTTTTTCTTTTTCGGACCATTCTCTGTAAACCCTAGAGATGGTTGTGCGTGAAAATCCCAGTAGATCAGCAGTTTCTGAAATACTCAGACCAGCCCTTCTGGCACCAACAACCATGCCACGTTCAAAGGCACTCAAATCACCTTTCTTCCCCATACTGATGCTCGGTTTGAACTGCAGGAGATTGTCTTGACCATGTCTACAGGCCTAAATGCACTGAGTTGCCGCCATGTGATTGGCTGACTAGAAATTAAGTGTTAACAAGAAGTTGGACAGGTGTACCTAATAAAGTGGCCGGTGAGTGTATATATATATATATATATATATATATATATATATATATATATATATATATACATGCATGTACAATCATACAAATGATTGTACCACTGACCTCCTATAAGCACCCTTCCCAGGGTAGATGTATGCTTGGTGCTTAGAAGGTTGGGGCACACAGTGCATGTTAATAGATGTATTGATGCTAATTACAATATACACTGACACTGGACCGAAATAAAAACTGGTATGAAAAAAGTCTGTGATGTTCCTCAAAGTACATGGGAGGATACTGACTGTGTGCACTGATGTAGATGGGACAGTCCAGGCATTGGGTGGGTGCAGTAAAACCATTCTGGGAGTCCCGGCCAGTGACTCACCCAAAGCTTTGTAGGACCACATGTAGGAGCAGAAGGCATGTGACATCACATTGTTTCTCAAGTATGGAGAACTGAAGGTTAAATACTTTCTTTACATGTCTTTAACATCATGTCCTCCCTCTATCTGAAACTGAACCTGTCAAAAACTGAAATCCTTGTTTTCCCTTCTTCTACTAACCTGCCTATGCCTGACATTGCCATTTCCGTGTGTGGTTCCACCATTACTTCCCAGCAACATACCCGCTGTCTTGGGGTCATACTTGGTTCCAAGCTTTCATTCACCCCCCACAGCCAATCACTAGCTCGCTCTTGTTAGCTGCACCTCAAAAACATTTCTAGAATTTGACCCTTTCTTACTTTCCACTCTGCAAAAACTCTTACTGCTTCTCTTATTCATTCTTATCTGGTCTATTGTAACTCTCTACTAATCGGTCTCCCTCTTACCAAACTCACCCCTCTCCAATCTGTCTTGAATGCTGCAGCCAGGATCACATTCCTCATCAATCGTTACACCGATGCCTCCACCTTCTGCCAGTCATTACACTGGTTACCCATCCCCTCAAGAATCTAGTGCAAAGTTATTTCCCTCACCCACAAAGCGCTCCTTGGCTCAGCACCACCCTACATCTTCTCTCTTGTCTCAATCTACCACCCTACCCGTGCCCTCCGTTCTGCTAATGACCTGAAGTTAGCATCCTCAATAATCAGAACCTCCCGCTCCCATCTCCAAGACTTTTCACGTGCTGCGCCAATTCTTTGGAATGCACTACCCAGGTTAATACGATTACTCCCCAATCCACACAGTTTTAAGCGTGCCCTAAAAACACATTTGTTCAGACTGGCCTACCGCCTCAACGCATTTACCTAACTATCTCTGTGTTGCCCATTCAAAATTTTTTACCATAACCAGGTTCCTCACATCATGTTCTCACATGCTTTATGCATTTAATAGCCCTATGTGTCTGTACTGTTACATACTTAGGCTGATAACCGGTTCATGCAGCATTATACTGTATGAACACCCAATTCTTGCATTATGGCTGGTCCGAACAACGAAATCAATTGTTACCATCCACCTTTTGTGTCTCCCCTTTTTCCTCATAGATTGTAAGCTTGCGAGCAGGGCCCTCACTCCTCTTGGTATCTGTTTTGATCTATGTGTTGATTGTTATGCTGTAATGTCTATTGTGGGTACAATTCCCCTCTAAAATGTAAAGTGCTGCAGAATATGTTGGCGCTATAGAAATAAAATGATTATTATTAATATTACATGTTTCGGAGATAGAGCAGTCTCCTTCGTCAGAGGGTATTACAGGGTCGTTGCTCTCTGAAGATTTTATAGAGGTCCTGTAAGTTTCACTAATCCAATAAGAATATGTCATGCATAGTATGTAGCAGAAAATTTATAATAATACAATCATCTAAAATTATATACTTTAGTTTACAACAATAAAACTATATTAACTAAATTAAGTAACCACGCATGGATCAAAATTCCCTGTTAAAAATAAGTGAAAAAATGGAAAAAAGTATTGAAAAAAATCTAAAAAAAATTTAAATATATGAAAATAGGAATAAACCATAAAAACAAAAGAACTGTCCTCATAATTGATGTGAAAAGCAAACAATTCAATGTCACAGTTTAATCCATTAAGGACCAAAGTGTTTAAATTAAAAATCCACTTCGACTTAACAAGAGACATTAAAGGGAATCTGTCACCTCATTTTTCGCATATAAGCTGCGGCCACCGCCATTATGGGCTTATCTACAGCATTCTGTAATGCTGTAGATAAGCCCCCGATGTAACCTGAAAGTTAAGAAAAACAAGTTAGATTATACTCACCCAGGGGTGGTCCGGTGTGGTCCGGGTCCGATGGGCGTCACAGGTCCGGGAACGACACCTCCAATCTTCATACAATGTCGTCATCCTCCTTGCTTTGTGTCGCGGATCCTGCGCAGGCATACTTTAAATGACCTGTTGAAGATTTCTCTGATTTAAAGGCACAGAAATTAAAAGTTTCTAAATTACAAAATATTCAAAATTTTTGCCAAATTTCTCTTCTTATCATAAATAAACATAAGTCATATCAAAGAAATTTTACTACTAAAATGAAGTACAATATGTCAATGAAAAAACAATCTCAGAATCAGTGGGATCCGTTGAAGCATTCCAGAGTTATAACCTCATAAATTGACAGTGGTCAGAATTGTAAAAAACTGGCTTGGTCATTAAGCTCAAAATTCGCTCGGTCTCTAAGGTGTTAAGAACTTTTTTCCCTTTTTTCATTTATGTTAAACAGGAAAGTTTTGATCCATGCATGGTTATTTAACTTAGTTAATATAATTTTATCGGTGTAAAATAAAGTATATAATTTTAGATGATTGTATTATTGTAAATTCTGTGTGTGGTTACGGTCAGACAAGTTTGCTGGCCAATCAAGCAGAGTGATAGTGCTGTTTATGAATCAGGAATTGATACTTTTGGCAGTGTGGACAGGTGTCAATTCCTGCTGGAGAAGGAAATTTTCATCTCCAATAAGCTTGACGGCAGAGGGAAGCATGAATTGCTCTAAAATTTCCTTCTAGACAGCTGAGCTGACTTTGGTCTTGATAAAACACAGTGCGCCTACATCAGCAGATGACATGGCTCCCGAAACCATCATTGATTGTGCACACTAGACCTTAGAAATCTTGGTCCTACAGTAGAGTATGGAGGAAGAGTGAAAAGACAGACACAATCAAGCTGATTGAGGTCTGTTGCTCAGTGATCCAAGGAGTTGTCTTCAGATGAAAGTCAATTTTGCATTTAATTTGGAAATAAAGGTCCTAGAGTCTGGAGGAAGGGTGGAAAGGCCAAAATCCAAGCTGCTGGAGGTCTAATGTGAAGTTTCCACCATCAGTGATGGTTTCGGGAGCCATGTAATCTGAGCTCCTTGGCCAGTTCCTTTGAACACATGATTCTCATTTGGTCTGACATGCACTGTGAGCTGATAAGTCTTACATAGACAGATGTGAACCTTTCCAAATCAAGTCCTATCAGTTTAATTAAACACAGCTGGACTCCAATGAAGGAATAGAACCATCTCAAGGAGATCACAAGGAAATGGACAGCATGTGACTTAAATATGAGTGTCTGAGGAGGGAGGCATATCAGGATGAGTGGAAATTTTATTTATAGTGGTTTTTTGGAGAAAGCGACTGGTAAGCGTTGACGTTTCGGCTAGTATATAGCCTTGGTCACAACGTCGCTGGAAAAAATACAAATATTTACAATTAGATATGTACAATGTTTGGTGTATATACATATATCAAGAGATGTACATTTTTATATACAATATATACAATTGTGATATTCATGTACAGAGAAAAGTCTCTGTGTGACCCTGTAGCGAGATGTCATGGGATAACATACGCAGATCAAGAGAACAATAAGACATATGTATTAAGAGAGATCAGTCCAAGGAAATGCATCTCATAGTGTCTGTGCTATAACGTATGAATAAGGCAATAAGGTGGCCTACCTAAAATATGAAGAGTCTCTCTTGATTTGAGAAATGGTGATGTAGAGCAAGGAAATTTATTATCCTGTCAGAAAAAGATATAAAGAAAGGGGCATGTATACGCGGATGTCCCAGGGGGGGTCACCATGATGCATGAGACAATGTGAAGGGGTAATTGAGACCTACCCTGACAATTTGGTTGATTGTCATATATCATAGGATATTCTTTGCCAATGGTTGGTAGGGATGAGGATGGCAAATCTGTGCCAGGGGCCTGTGGAAAGGTATGTAGATAAGATCACCCTGAGTGTTATGGTTCTCAATGGCAAGAGAACATAGCCCAGCAAACATAAGTACTAGCTCTTGGAAGGATGGAAACTAAACTGACCATGAACTAAACCTGCCGCACAACTAACAGTAGCCGGGTAGCGTTGCCTACGTTTTTTATCCCTAGACGCCCAGCGCCGGCCGGAGGACTAACTAATCCCGGCAGAGGAAAATATAGTCCTGGCTCACCTCTAGAGAAATTTCCCCGATAGGCAGACAGAGGCCCCCACATATATTGGCGGTGATTTTAGATGAAATGACAAACGTAGTATGAAAATAGGTTTAGCAAAATTGAGGTCCGCTTACTAGATAGCAGGAAGACAGAAAGGGCACTTTCATGGTCAGCTGAAAACCCTATCAAAATACCATCCTGAAATTACTTTAAGACTCTAGTATTAACTCATAACATCAGAGTGGCAATTTCAGATCACAAGAGCTTTCCAGACACAGAAACGAAACTACAGCTGTGAACTGGAACAAAATGCAAAAACAAACGAGGACTAAAGTCCAACTTAGCTGGGAGTTGTCTAGAAGCAGGAACATGCACAGAAAGGCTTCTGATTACAATGATGACCGGCATGGAAGTGACAGAGGAGCAAGGTTAAATAGCGACTCCCACATCCTGATGGAAACAGGTGAACAGAGGGGAAGATGCACACCAGTTCAATTCCACCAGTGGCCACCGGGGGAGCCCAAAATCCAATTTCACAACAGTACCCCCCCCTCAAGGAGGGGGCACCGAACCCTCACCAGAACCACCAGGGCGATCAGGATGAGCCCTATGAAAGGCACGGACCAAATCGGAGGCATGAACATCAGAGGCAGTCACCCAAGAATTATCCTCCTGACCGTATCCCTTCCATTTGACCAGATACTGGAGTTTCCGTCTGGAAACACGGGAGTCCAAGATTTTTTCCACAACGTACTCCAACTCGCCCTCAACCAACACCGGAGCAGGAGGCTCAACGGAAGGCACAACCGGTACCTCATACCTGCGCAACAATGACCGATGAAAAACATTATGAATAGAAAAAGATGCAGGGAGGTCCAAACGGAAGGACACAGGGTTAAGAATCTCCAATATCTTGTACGGGCCGATGAACCGAGGCTTAAACTTAGGAGAAGAAACCCTCATAGGGACAAAACGAGAAGACAACCACACCAAGTCCCCAACACAAAGCCGAGGACCAACCCGACGCCGGCGGTTGGCAAAAAGCTGAGTCTTCTCCTGGGACAACTTCAAATTGTCCACTACCTGCCCCCAAATCTGATGCAACCTCTCCACCACAGCATCCACTCCAGGACAATCCGAAGATTCCACCTGACCAGAAGAAAATCGAGGATGAAACCCCGAATTACAGAAAAAAGGAGACACCAAGGTAGCAGAGCTGGCCCGATTATTGAGGGCAAACTCCGCTAAAGGCAAAAAAGCAACCCAATCATCCTGATCTGCAGACACAAAACACCTCAAATATGTCTCCAAGGTCTGATTCGTCCGCTTGGTCTGGCCATTAGTCTGAGGATGGAAAGCAGACGAGAAAGACAAATCTATGCCCATCCTAGCACAGAATGCTCGCCAAAATCTAGACACGAATTGGGTTCCTCTGTCAGAAACGATATTCTCCGGAATACCATGCAAACGGACCACATTTTGAAAAAAACAGAGGAACCAACTCGGAAGAAGAAGGCAACTTAGGCAGGGGAACCAAATGGACCATCTTAGAGAAACGGTCACACACCACCCAGATGACAGACATCTTCTGAGAAACAGGAAGATCCGAAATAAAATCCATAGAGATGTGCATCCAGGGCCTCTTCGGGATAGGCAAGGGCAACAACAATCCACTAGCCCGAGAACAACAAGGCTTGGCCCGAGCACAAACGTCACAAGACTGCACAAAGCCTCGCACATCTCGAGACAGGGAAGGCCACCAGAAGGACCTTGCCACCAAATCCCTGGTACCAAAGATTCCAGGATGACCTGTCAACGCAGAAGAATGAACCTCAGAAATGACTTTACTGGTCCAATCATCAGGAACAAACAGTCTACCAGGTGGGCAACGATCAGGTCTATCCGCCTGAAACTCCTGCAAGGCCCGCCGCAGGTCTGGAGAAACGGCAGACAATATCACTCCATCCTTAAGGATACCTGTAGGTTCAGAGTTACCAGGGGAGTCAGGCTCAAAACTCCTAGAAAGGGCATCCGCCTTAACATTCTTAGAACCCGGCAGGTAGGACACCACAAAATTAAACCGAGAGAAAAACAACGACCAGCGCGCCTGTCTAGGATTCAGGCGTCTGGCGGACTCAAGATAAATTAGATTTTTGTGGTCAGTCAATACCACCACCTGATGTCTAGCCCCCTCAAGCCAATGACGCCACTCCTCAAAAGCCCACTTCATGGCCAAAAGCTCCCGATTCCCAACATCATAATTCCGCTCGGCGGGCGAAAATTTACGCGAGAAAAAGGCACAAGGTCTCATCACGGAACAATCGGAACTTCTCTGCGACAAAACTGCCCCAGCTCCGATTTCAGAAGCGTCGACCTCAACCTGAAAAGGAAGAGCAACATCAGGCTGACGCAACACAGGGGCGGAAGAAAAGCGGCGCTTAAGCTCCCGAAAGGCCTCCACAGCAGCAGGGGACCAATCAGCAACATCAGCACCCTTCTTAGTCAAATCAGTCAATGGTTTAACAACATCAGAAAAACCAGCAATAAATCGACGATAAAAGTTAGCAAAGCCCAAAAATTTCTGAAGACTCTTAAGAGAAGAGGGTTGCGTCCAATCATAAATAGCCTGAACCTTGACAGGATCCATCTCGATGGAAGAGGGGGAAAAAATATATCCCAAAAAGGAAATCTTTTGTACCCCAAAAACGCACTTAGAACCCTTCACACACAAGGAATTAGACCGCAAAACCTGAAAAACCCTCCTGACCTGCTGGACATGAGAGTCCCAGTCATCCGAAAAAATCAAAATATCATCCAGATACACAATCATAAATTTATCCAAATAATCACGGAAAATGTCATGCATAAAGGACTGAAAGACTGAAGGGGCATTTGAAAGACCAAAAGGCATCACCAAATACTCAAAGTGGCCCTCGGGCGTATTAAATGCGGTCTTCCACTCATCCCCCTGCTTAATTCGCACCAAATTATACGCCCCACGGAGATCTATCTTAGAGAACCACTTGGCTCCCTTTATGCGAGCAAACAAATCAGTCAGCAGTGGCAACGGATATTGATATTTAACCGTGATTTTATTCAAAAGCCGATAATCAATACATGGTCTTAAAGAGCAATCTTTCTTAGCCACAAAGAAAAAACCGGCTCCTAAGGTAGATGACGAAGGACGAATATGTCCCTTTTCCAAGGACTCCTTTATATATTCTCGCATAGCAGCATGTTCAGGCACAGACAGATTAAATAAACGACCCTTAGGGTATTTACTACCCGGAATCAAATCTATGGCACAATCGCACTCCCGGTGCGGAGGTAATGAACCAAGCTTAGGTTCTTCAAAAACGTCACGATATTCAGTCAAGAATTCAGGAATCTCAGAGGGAATAGATGATGAAATGGAAACCACAGGTACGTCCCCATGCGTCCCCTTACATCCCCAGCTTAACACAGACATAGCTTTCCAGTCAAGGACTGGGTTATGAGATTGCAGCCATGGCAATCCAAGCACCAACACATCATGTAGGTTATACAGCACAAGAAAGCGAATAATCTCCTGATGATCCGGATTAATCCGCATAGTTACTTGTGTCCAGTATTGTGGTTTATTACTAGCCAATGGGGTGGAGTCAATCCCCTTCAGGGGTATAGGAGTTTCAAGAGGCTCCAAATCATACCCACAGCGTTTGGCAAAGGACCAATCCATAAGACTCAAAGCGGCGCCAGAGTCGACATAGGCATCCGCGGTAATAGATGATAAAGAACAAATCAGGGTCACAGATAGAATAAACTTAGACTGTAAAGTGCCAATTGAAACAGACTTATCAAGCTTCTTAGTACGCTTAGAGCATGCTGATATAACATGAGTTGAATCACCGCAATAGAAGCACAACCCATTTTTTCGTCTTAAATTCTGCCGTTCACTTCTGGACAGAATTCTATCACATTGCATATTCTCTGGCGTCTTCTCAGTAGACACCGCCAAATGGTGCACAGGTTTGCGCTCCCGCAGACGCCTATCGATCTGGATAGCCATTGTCATGGACTCATTCAGACCCGCAGGCACAGGGAACCCCACCATAACATCCTTAATGGCATCAGAGAGACCCTCTCTGAAATTCGCCGCCAGGGCGCACTCATTCCACTGAGTAAGCACAGCCCATTTACGGAATTTCTGGCAGTATATTTCAGCTTCGTCTTGCCCCTGAGATAGGGACATCAAGGCCTTTTCCGCCTGAAGCTCTAACTGAGGTTCCTCATAAAGCAACCCCAAGGCCAGAAAAAACGCATCCACATTGAGCAACGCAGGATCCCCTGGAGCCAATGCAAAAGCCCAATCCTGAGGGTCGCCCCGGAGCAAGGAAATCACAATCCTGACCTGCTGAGCAGGATCTCCAGCAGAGCGAGATTTCAGGGACAAAAACAACTTGCAATTATTTTTGAAATTTTGAAAGCAAGATCTATTCCCCGAGAAAAATTCAGGCAAAGGAATTCTAGGTTCAGATATAGGAACATGAACAACAAAATCTTGTAAATTTTGAACTTTCGTGGTGAGATTATTCAAACCTGCAGCTAAACTCTGAATATCCATTTTAAACAGGTGAACACAGAGCCATTCCAGGATTAGAAGGAGAGAGAGAGAGAGAAAGGCTGCAATATAGGCAGACTTGCAAGAGATTCAATTACAAGCACACTCAGAACTGAAGGGAAGGGAAAAAAAAAAAAAATCTTCAGCAGACTTCTCTTTTCTCTCCTTTCTCTGTCAATTAATTTAACCCTTTTTGGCCGGTCAAACTGTTATGGTTCTCAATGGCAAGAGAACATAGCCCAGCAAACATAAGTACTAGCTCTTGGAAGGATGGAAACTAAACTGACCATGAACTAAACCTGCCGCACAACTAACAGTAGCCGGGTAGCGTTGCCTACGTTTTTTATCCCTAGACGCCCAGCGCCGGCCGGAGGACTAACTAATCCTGGCAGAGGAAAATATAGTCCTGGCTCACCTCTAGAGAAATTTCCCCGATAGGCAGACAGAGGCCCCCACATATATTGGCGGTGATTTTAGATGAAATGACAAACGTAGTATGAAAATAGGTTTAGCAAAATTGAGGTCCGCTTACTAGATAGCAGGAAGACAGAAAGGGCACTTTCATGGTCAGCTGAAAACCCTATCAAAATACCATCCTGAAATTACTTTAAGACTCTAGTATTAACTCATAACATCAGAGTGGCAATTTCAGATCACAAGAGCTTTCCAGACACAGAAACGAAACTACAGCTGTGAACTGGAACAAAATGCAAAAACAAACGAGGACTAAAGTCCAACTTAGCTGGGAGTTGTCTAGAAGCAGGAACATGCACAGAAAGGCTTCTGATTACAATGATGACCGGCATGGAAGTGACAGAGGAGCAAGGTTAAATAGCGACTCCCACATCCTGATGGAAACAGGTGAACAGAGGGGAAGATGCACACCAGTTCAATTCCACCAGTGGCCACCGGGGGAGCCCAAAATCCAATTTCACAACACCTGAGACAATAGGAACAAACCATATAATGTGTCCATAGTGTATGGTAGGCGCCTACCCTGGTGGTATGTATGAAGGCTTGTTTGTCCAATGATGTGGCGTCCAGACCCCAGTGGGCGTAGTACTACAAGGCCCAGTGTTTGTCCGGCAATAACTGTGAAGATTGGTAAAGTTATGATCACGACCGTGAGATATAGTAGTCTGACAGTAATGTGGGTATACTTAGCTTTGTGCTTGTGACCTACAGCCATAGGTGGCGCAGCGGTGTGAGGCTGACACTCCCGTGTCTAAGCTGAGACTGGCGCTGGGTGACTGTGCGCGCTTCTAATCATACAGCGCTGCGAGGTCATGTGACCGGAAGTAATGGAGACGCCGGCGCTTGCGCTGTTTAAGCTGCAGGCCGGCAAAGTTTGTGTGTTGTCATGGGGATCGAGTGGGTAAACCGGCGCCTGCGCAATAATGCTCTACTGTGGGCTGAGTTAAATGGAAACTGGAAGGGAGAAGGGGGGCGGAGGGAAGCAGAGACATAGGTAGAAAAAGAGGGCACTATGCTGGACCCATTGTAATTGCGTGTAAGGTGAATACATCCATATATATTAAGTAAATACCGGTCATGTAGATTACAGGATAAGTTTGAGAATATATATTGTCATACAATTATGCTGTATTGGTATTAGAGAATAATTTGCAAAAACATATGTTGAAATCATATATACTGTTGACAATAATTACAACTAAGTAGGAGTCCAAACCATATGAGAAAAAAAAGGGAGGGGGGAAAAAAGGGGGAAAAAAAGGACAAAGAGAGAAGAAAACGGAAACTTAGATAGACTCTATATTGTGGTAGGGGATCTTACCAACTCCACCGGGGGGAATTGCCGAGTGGATGCGTGCGACTATTCAGTGGGTCTAGGGAAAGAAATGCATTATGTTAGCCAATCTATTTCTCGATTGAGGCCTCTTGGGCTGAGTGTGTCCAACGTGTAGATCCAGTAAGTTTCACGCTGTTTTAATAGTTGGGTGTGATTCCCACCCCGCCTTGGTCTGGGAACTTTTTCAAGAACTTGGAATCGTAATTGGGATATATTGTGCCTGGCTTCCTGGAAGTGTGCAGGTAGAGGTAGCCAGGTCTTGCCACATCTGATGGTGGATTTGTGGCTTGAGATACGATCTCTAATGGCCTGGATGGTTTCGCCTACATACAGTAAGCCACATGGACACTTGATAATATACACTACATAGTTGGATTCGCAGGTATGATAGTCCCTAATGGGGTAGGTTTTTCCTGTGCGTGGATGAATTACCTCACTACCTTTTATGATATTAGAACAACACATACAACTTAAACATGGAAATGTGCCCCTTCTTTTTTGTCCACTCAATGTGCGAATTAGTGTTTGTTTACGTGATCCAATGTCGGCCCTAACCAATTTGTCCCTAATGTTCGGTGGTCTACGTAGGCACATTAGGGGGGGATTTCTAAAGATCTCTACTTTGGGATAAGCTTTGGTAAGCAAGGGCCATTGTCTATGGATCAAGTTGTGAATTCTTTGCATGGAGGGATGATGGCCGTGGACAAAAGGTAATCTCGATGGTTTCTGTGGTGGAATTGCTGCAGAGTCTATGTCTGACAGTATCTTGGTCATTTCCGTGTTCAGAAGTGTACATGGGTATTGTCTGTCTTCGAATTTTTTGGACATTTCGCTCAGTCTGGTTTGTCTGACAGTGGGGCTAGATACGATTCTGGAGACTCTTTTAAATTGAGATCGGGGAAGGCTGTTTCTTGTGGATTTAGGGTGGCAACTATTGTACAAAAGGAGGTTGTTACAGTCGGTAGGTTTGCTGTAGATATCGGTGGTAAGGACACCTTGGGTATCTTTGCATATTTTGGTGTCCAGGAAGGTAATAGTTTCCATGTGATGTGAAATTGAAAACTTGAGTTCCGGTCTGACCCTGTTAATGGTATTGTGGAAAGTGGTTAAAGAAGTGTGGTCACCCTGCCAGATACAGAAAATATCATCTATGTAACGGTACCATAGAAGAGCATGTTGTTGAAATAATGAGTTAGGGTAAATAAAGTCCTGTTCAAAGCGGTCCATGTATAGATTGGCGTACGCAGGGGCTACGTTTGAGCCCATTGCGGTCCCGCACATTTGGACGTAAAAGTCATCCTCAAAAAGGAAATAATTTTCCCTGAGTACCAGATTGAGTAGTTCCAGACAGAGATCGTGGGAACGTGTGTCAATATTGGCTTCAGTTAGTGTGAGGGAGACAGCCTCAATCCCCTTGTCATGTGAGATTGAGGTATATAGGCTGCTAACATCTAAGGTGTATAAGATGCTGTTAGCTGGAACCGTATTGATGTCTTGGATTTTTTTCAGAAAGTCGCTGGTGTCCAGGATGAAAGATTTAGTTTTGTGAGTATATGGCGTAAGCAATTTTTCTAAGTAGATGGATATGGGATTGAGAATTGAATCGGTGGATGCTACAATGGGGCGTCCCGGTGGATTTTGCAGGTTTTTGTGGATTTTTGGGAGGATGTATAGTACTGGGGTTACTGGATGTTCATTTGTCAGGTATGTTTTGGTTTTAGCATCAATAGTTTTTAGTTGTGAATGTTTAGTAAGAATGGCATCAATCTTCCTACGAATGTTATAGACAGGATCAGATTGGATTTTTTTGTATGTGGTGGTATCCGATAGCTGTCTTTTGACCTCCGCTGTGTATTGATTTTTGTTCATCACTACGACAGCCCCTCCCTTATCCGCGGGTTTGATGATAATATTGCTGTTGTTTTTGAGTGAAAATAGTGCCTGTTTTTCTGGTGGTGTTAAATTGTGTCGGACTGGGAGAAGACCTACACGTTGGTCATGGACCATCCATGGACTATCCATGACCAACGTGTAGGTCTTCTCCCAGTCCGACACAATTTAACACCACCAGAAAAACAGGCACTATTTTCACTCAAAAACAACAGCAATATTATCATCAAACCCGCGGATAAGGGAGGGGCTGTCGTAGTGATGAACAAAAATCAATACACAGCGGAGGTCAAAAGACAGCTATCGGATACCACCACATACAAAAAAATCCAATCTGATCCTGTCTATAACATTCGTAGGAAGATTGATGCCATTCTTACTAAACATTCACAACTAAAAACTATTGATGCTAAAACCAAAACATACCTGACAAATGAACATCCAGTAACCCCAGTACTATACATCCTCCCAAAAATCCACAAAAACCTGCAAAATCCACCGGGACGCCCCATTGTAGCATCCACCGATTCAATTCTCAATCCCATATCCATCTACTTAGAAAAATTGCTTACGCCATATACTCACAAAATTAAATCTTTCATCCTGGACACCAGCGACTTTCTGAAAAAAATCCAAGACATCAATACGGTTCCAGCTAACAGCATCTTATACACCTTAGATGTTAGCAGCCTATATACCTCAATCTCACATGACAAGGGGATTGAGGCTGTCTCCCTCACACTAACTGAAGCCAATATTGACACACGTTCCCACGATCTCTGTCTGGAACTACTCAATCTGGTACTCAGGGAAAATTATTTCCTTTTTGAGGATGACTTTTACGTCCAAACGTGCGGGACCGCAATGGGCTCAAACGTAGCCCCTGCGTACGCCAATCTATACATGGACCTCTTTGAACAGGACTTTATTTACCCTAACTCATTATTTCAACAACATGCTCTTCTATGGTACCGTTACATAGATGATATTTTCTGTATCTGGCAGGGTGACCACACTTCTTTAACCACTTTCCACAATACCATTAACAGGGTCAGACCGGAACTCAAGTTTTCAATTTCACATCACATGGAAACTATTACCTTCCTGGACACCAAAATATGCAAAGATACCCAAGGTGTCCTTACCACCGATATCTACAGCAAACCTACCAACTGTAACAACCTCCTTTTGTACAATAGTTGCCACCCTAAATCCACAAGAAACAGCCCTCCCCGATCTCAATTTAAAAAAGTCTCCAGAATCGTATCTAGCCCCACTGTCAGACAAACCAGACTGAGCGAAATGTCCAAAAAATTCGAAGACAGACAATACCCATGTACACTTCTGAACACGGAAATGACCAAGATACTGTCAGACATAGACTCTGCAGCAATTCCACCACAGAAACCATCGAGATTACCTTTTGTCCACGGCCATCATCCCTCCATGCAAAGAATTCACAACTTGATCCATAGACAATGGCCCTTGCTTACCAAAGCTTATCCCAAAGTAGAGATCTTTAGAAATCCCCCCCTAATGTGCCTACGTAGACCACCGAACATTAGGGACAAATTGGTTAGGGCCGACATTGGATCACGTAAACAAACACTAATTCGCACATTGAGTGGACAAAAAAGAAGGGGCACATTTCCATGTTTAAGTTGTATGTGTTGTTCTAATATCATAAAAGGTAGTGAGGTAATTCATCCACGCACAGAAAAAACCTACCCCATTAGGGACTATCATACCTGCGAATCCAACTATGTAGTGTATATTATCAAGTGTCCATGTGGCTTACTGTATGTAGGCGAAACCATCCAGGCCATTAGAGATCGTATCTCAAGCCACAAATCCACCATCAGATGTGGCAAGACCTGGCTACCTCTACCTGCACACTTCCAGGAAGCCAGGCACAATATATCCCAATTACGATTCCAAGTTCTTGAAAAAGTTCCCAGACCAAGGCGGGGTGGGAATCACACCCAACTATTAAAACAGCGTGAAACTTACTGGATCTACACGTTGGACACACTCAGCCCAAGAGGCCTCAATCGAGAAATAGATTGGCTAACATAATGCATTTCTTTCCCTAGACCCACTGAATAGTCGCACGCATCCACTCGGCAATTCCCCCCGGTGGAGTTGGTAAGATCCCCTACCACAATATAGAGTCTATCTAAGTTTCCGTTTTCTTCTCTCTTTGTCCTTTTTTTTCCCCCTTTTTCCCCCCTCCCTTTTTTTTCTCATATGGTTTGGACTCCTACTTAGTTGTAATTATTGTCAACAGTATATATGATTTCAACATATGTTTTTGCAAATTATTCTCTAATACCAATACAGCATAATTGTATGACAATATATATTCTCAAACTTATCCTGTAATCTACATGACCGGTATTTACTTAATATATATGGATGTATTCACCTTACACGCAATTACAATGGGTCCAGCATAGTGCCCTCTTTTTCTACCTATGTCTCTGCTTCCCTCCGCCCCCCTTCTCCCTTCCAGTTTCCATTTAACTCAGCCCACAGTAGAGCATTATTGCGCAGGCGCCGGTTTAACCACTCGATCCCCATGACAACACACAAACTTTGCCGGCCTGCAGCTTAAACAGCGCAAGCGCCGGCGTCTCCATTACTTCCGGTCACATGACCTCGCAGCGCTGTATGATTAGAAGCGCGCACAGTCACCCAGCGCCAGTCTCAGCTTAGACACGGGAGTGTCAGCCTCACACCGCTGCGCCACCTATGGATGTAGGTCACAAGCACAAAGCTAAGTATACCCACATTACTGTCAGACTACTATATCTCACGGTCGTGATCATAACTTTACCAATCTTCACAGTTATTGCCGGACAAACACTGGGCCTTGTAGTACTACGCCCACTGGGGTCTGGACGCCACATCATTGGACAAACAAGCCTTCATACATACCACCAGGGTAGGCGCCTACCATACACTATGGACACATTATATGGTTTGTTCCTATTGTCTCAGGGTGATCTTATCTACATACCTTTCCACAGGCCCCTGGCACAGATTTGCCATCCTCATCCCTACCAACCATTGGCAAAGAATATCCTATGATATATGACAATCAACCAAATTGTCAGGGTAGGTCTCAATTACCCCTTCACATTGTCTCATGCATCATGGTGACCCCCCCTGGGACATCCGCGTATACATGCCCCTTTCTTTATATCTTTTTCTGACAGGATAATAAATTTCCTTGCTCTACATCACCATTTCTCAAATCAAGAGAGACTCTTCATATTTTAGGTAGGCCACCTTATTGCCTTATTCATACGTTATAGCACAGACACTATGAGATGCATTTCCTTGGACTGATCTCTCTTAATACATATGTCTTATTGTTCTCTTGATCTGCGTATGTTATCCCATGACATCTCGCTACAGGGTCACACAGAGACTTTTCTCTGTACATGAATATCACAATTGTATATATTGTATATAAAAATGTACATCTCTTGATATATGTATATACACCAAACATTGTACATATCTAATTGTAAATATTTGTATTTTTTCCAGCGACGTTGTGACCAAGGCTATATACTAGCCGAAACGTCAACGCTTACCAGTCGCTTTCTCCAAAAAACCACTATAAATAAAATTTCCACCCTAAGCATACCTTCAACTTGTACGTGTGCAGTGATCTTCATATCTAGTATATTCGGAACTTTGTGCTCCTTTCACTAGCACCGTCACTTCCAAATTTGTCGTGTGCGAGCCATCATAGCTTCATATATCAGGATGAGTGACATATATACCAGAAAGGGGCCCAGGATGGTAGACATATATACCAGGATGCAAGATGTACAGTGGGTATGGAGAGTATTCAGACCCCTTTAAATTTTTCACTTTGTTTCATTGCAGCAATTTGGTAAATTCAAAAAAGGTTTTTTTTTCACAGTATTGTACACTCTGCACCCTATCTTGCCTGAAAAAAAACTGAAATGTAGTAATTTTTACAAATGTATTAAAAAAAGAAAAACTGAAATATCACATGGTTATGAGTATTCAGACCCTTTGCTCAGTATTGAGTAGAAGCATCCTTTTGAGCTAGTACAGCCATGAATCTTCTTGGGAATGATGCAACAAGATTTTCACACCTGGATTTGGGGATCCTCTGCCATTCTTCCTTGCAGATCCTCTCCAGTTCCATCAGGCTAGATGATGAACATTGGTGGACAGCCATTTTCAGGTCTCTCCAGAGATGCTCAATTGGGCTTAGGTCATGTCTCTGGCTTGGGCCAGTCAAGAATTGTCACAGGGTTGTTCTAAAGCCACTCCTTTGTTATTTTAGCCATGTTCTTAGGGTCATTGTCTTGTTGGTAGGTGAACCTTTGGCCAAGTCTGAGGTCCAGAGCACTCTGGAAAAGGTTTTCATCCAGGATATCTCTGTACTTGACCGCATTCATGTTTCCTACTTTGACAACCAGTAATCATTTCCCTGCAGCTGAAAAACACTCCCATAGCATGATGCCGCCGTCACCATGTTTCACTGTTGTGATTGTAATGGGCAGGTGATGAGCAGTGCCTGCTTTTCTCCACACATACCGCTTAGAATTATCACTAGTGATGAGCGAACATGCACAATACTATTCGTTACTCGCCCGAGTATCGGGGTACTCGCCGAGCATCGAGCATTTCTGGGATTATTCGGTGGTAACTGCAGTCTCCAACCCCTTGTTTTTGGCAGACTTTAGAGACCCAATCACGGTGCAGGGATTGTCTACCAGGCCATGAAATGCTGCAGCAATCTTTGTTGTGGTTATGCAGTGATTGGCTGGGCCGGACAGCATCATCCTGGGTACAGAAACAGAGGCTACACACCCCACGATAAAGAGCAGTCCAATGTATAATAAAAAGGTATAAATTTTATTCAAAATTACATGGTGGAGGGATATAGCAACAACAATGAAAATACAGAGGGTTTATACAGTACATATTGATTATTATGCAAACACCACCCCATAAAATTGTGTCTACTTATAATAAATAGCAGAAAAAGAGTAAAGACACATGTTATATGATGGAAAAATGAGCAGCGGAGTGGTACACAAAATGTGGACCTAATAGTCCTATCACCAGCTTTAAAAATAGCTGCGCTGCAGACAACAAATGCAATATATGATAAGGGGTATACCGATTACCTACAGTTGGAATGAAGACACATGATAAATGGTGAAAATAGGCAGCAAGGAGGTACACACAATGTGGACATAATAGTCCTACCACCAGCTATAACAATAGCTACGCTGCAGACAACATATATGATATATGATAAAGGGTATACCAATTACCTGCCGTTTGGAGTGATGATGGTGGCCCAGAGGATCTGCCCGACCGCCCCAACGAGCGTTTCAGTTGGCACCTTCGTCAGGGGGCATGTCAGGATCTCAAAACGCCGGTTTTTATACCATAAGGTGTACCGGAAGTGACCCCGGCCGCCAACCGGGTATAAGAGAACAGGTGCTGCCCTGCTTGCCGCATTCTGTTCCTGTTTCAGCGAGTGTAGGGAGAGCTGCTGCCGAGATAGGGTCAGAATCGTGGTTTTAGAGTTAGTGTAGGTCTGCAACTCTTACACCCACAACTCCTGAGAAACCAACAGTCCTTTTTAGGGCTAATTCGTGGGTCCCGATATTGCAGCATTAGGCAGGCCGGGCACAGCATATCCACATCAGTGCAAGTGCTGCAGGCACTGTATGTGCGTCCATTGGTCCCACTTCATCCTTCCCAAAGCTCCATAACTGCCTGCTGCTGCAGCTTGTTTACTGTATATATACCTTTTTTCCCCACAAATCCCCCTCCCCCCAAAAAAATATACAGTCTGTTCTGTCAGACTGAGGCCTGTTGAAAAGTGATAGTTTGTGAGGCATACGTGGCATAGTTGTGTGTTATACCCTTGTGCCCCTTTTTTTTGGTTTGGTGTTTTAAATTCACCGAAAAAGGCCTCATATTTGCGTGCTCCAAGTTTGGTCATTGGAGGCCAGTTTACTTATTTTGTGGCTGTGTGATACTCAAATTCTATACAGCGCTATTTAGCATCCATAAAAATTGAAAGGCCACAGATTTGCCAGTGTGGTATTTCTGTTACAGCCATCATGTATCTCTGTGCTCTAAGTTTGGGCATTGGAGGCCGGTGTACTTATTTTGTGGCTATGTGATACTCAAATTCTATACAGCACTATTTAGCATCCTCCAAAAAAATTGAAAGGCCAGATTTGCCAGTGTGGTATTTCCGTTACAGCCGTCATATATCTCTGTGCTCTAAGTTTGGCATTGGAGGCCAGTGTACTTATTTTGTGGCTGTGTGACACTCAAATTCTATACAGCGCTATTTATCATCCAAAAAAATTGAAAGGCCACAGATTTGCCAGTGTGGTATTTCCGTTACAGAAGTCATATATCTCTGTGCTCTAAGTTTGGGCATTGGAGGCTGGTGTACTTATTTTTTGGCTTATTTCTCATAAATTAAAAAAAATGAATACAGTCTGTTAGGTCAGGCTGAGGCCTGCCTAGTGTTTGAGTTTGAAAAATCGTAGATTTGCAGGCATTCTGATCACATATTATTTCGCTGCTAATAAAGATATTTGTGTTGAGCATTTGAAATAGTGCAGTAGTCCATTTAAAATGGTTAAGGCAAGGGGCAAGGGATGGGGAAGTGGACATGATGCTGATGGTGCATCCAGAAACGAGGCCGTGGGCAAGGTGAAAGTGGGCAACAACAAAGACCCACATCTTCTTGCTCGGTCTTCCTGTCCCAGTCTCTGCGGGACCACAGCACACCCCTATTGAAGCCAGAGCAGTGTGAAAAGATTGATGGTTGGATAGCAGATAATGCTTCCAGTCACTTAGCCACCACCACCACCACCTTGTCTTCCCCACAGTCAAGTCTGAGTAGCCGTGAGTTTGGCAAGGATATTCCTCACCCTGGTCCTCCTTCCTCCCACCGTGCTGAGTGCCCTGAGACAACTGATCCCACACTTGAACACTCTGAAGAGCTGTTCAGTTTTCCATTTCAAGATTTAGAAATCTCTGCCGGTCAACTTGAAGTGGGGATAGATGAGATCGCAAGTAGAGCTGCCCAAAGCTTTGACCAGTCTCAGTCACATGAGGGAGATGGTGGGAAAGTGTCACAAGAGGAGGACGATGATGAGACACAATTGCCAGAAAGTCAGGAGGAGGAGCAGGGTGCGGATGTGTAAGATAAGGTGGTGGATGACATAGTGACTGACCCAACCTGGCAGGAGGACATGCATAGTGAGGACTGCAGCACCAACGGGGAAGGAGGCATATCACCCCCAACAGGCAGGAAGAAGCAGTGTGGTGGCCACAGACAGAAGACGTGCATCCGTTCCCCGTAACACCAACATGAGTGAAGTTGCCATTCCACCTGTGAGATCTTCCCAAGTCTGGATATTTTTTAAAGACTCTGACGATAACCCCAAACAGGCCATTTGCAGCACCTGCCATGCCCGCATCAGTAGGAGTAGCAAAACAACCAGCCTGACCACTACCAGCATGATCAGACAAATGCAAGCAAAGCACCTAACTTTGTGGGCCGAACCCCATTCTCCAGGACCACTGCCTACTGGTCACACCACTGCTTCTTCCACTGTTTTGAGTAGAAGCCAATCCCCAGTACACTGTGCATGTGAAGATGCCTCTAGCCCTGCACCTGTTGTTGCCAGTCAAGCAGCACCATTAGCAAGCCAGTCCATGTCCTTGTCCCAGCACAACGTTTAGTTGTTTATAGCCTCACAGGCCATAGTCCTCAATTCTAATATTTCTCCTCTGCTTGCGCTACAAATGCAGCCTTTTAGGCTTGTTGAGATGTAAGTTTTCCGCAACCTGATGGCAGCGGCCATCCCAAGGTACTCGGTCCCCAGTCGCCATTATTTCTCCCGGTGTGCCATACAGGCCTTACACCAGCATGTATCTCACAACCTTACTCATGCCCTCAACAATGCTGTTTGCTGTTACCTGGAAAGTCCTACTAACCACAGACACGTACAAGTGCTTGTGGGCAGGGATGGTATATCTCAATGACGGCACACTGGGTTAACATAGTGGAAGCTGGGACCCAGTCGGACCTTGGGATGGAACATGTCCTCCCCATGCTGAGGATTGCTGGCCCTACATCAATCAGGGTTGCCACCACAGTCTACAGCTCCTGCACCTCCTCCTCTTCATCCACCATCTCTGAAATCAACACATTAGTCAGTAACTGGAAGCACTGCAGCACCGCCTCAGCCAAGTGGCAACAGGCTGTGCTTGAAGCTAATCTGCCTAGGTGACAAACCGCACAATGCAGAAGAGTTGTGGACAGCGCTCAAAGAGTAGTCAGATGTTTGGTTGACACTGCTGAACCTACAGCCAGGCATGATCGTGTGTGACAATGGCCATAACCTGGTGGAGGCTCTGAGGCAAGGTGAGCTCACACACGTACCTTGCTTGGCCCATGTGCTTAACCTCGTGGTTTAATGTTTTCTGAAAAAGCTACCTGGAGCTGCCAGATCTGCTAGTGAAAGTATGCCGTCTGTCTGCCCATTTTAGAAAGTCAGCTACAGCTTCAGCTGCCCATGCCGTGCTTCAGCAGCATTTACAGACTGTTGTGTGATGTCCCCATGAGCTGGGACTCTACGCTGCAGATGTTGGAAAGGATTTGAGGGCCGTTGTTGACTGCCAACATCAACAAGGCCATCAAATTTCAGGTCAGACTCCACACATAAGACCACAGAAGTGGACATGGATGTAAGATGTATGTAACATCCTCCAAAACTTTGAGGACTGCATCAAGATGGTGAGCGGTGCCATAATTAGCATCACCATCTCGCTTCTCAGCATTCAAGGAAGGAGCAAGGAAACATGCAGGGGGATTACATTCAGCCCAGCCTCATGTCTTCTCAACATGGATTGGTAGGCAATGAGGAGGAGGAGGAAAAACAGCAGCTACTATCATGCACTATAGACGGTACTACAAACACATCTGTATTAGCTTCTGTCCAGCGGGGATGGCCTGAGGACAAGGAGGAGGCAGATGATGATTAGGAGGACAGCATGGTCAGTCATCCTGTTGGTGAGGAAACGGAAGTCTTGCCTGTTAGCAGTCTGGCACGCATTGTTGACTTTAGGTTGCGCTGCATTTCACATGACCCTCGGATTATCAAAATTTTAGGTGACACTCATTACTGGTTGGTGACACTTCTAGACCCACACTACAAGGAGAAATTTCAATCTCTTCTGCCTGAGGCAGAGAGGTGCACTAAAATGTTGCACTACCACAGGGCCTGTCATGATTCTCAATGGCGAGAGAACATAGCCCAGCATATATGAGAACTAGCTCTTGGAAGATGGAAACTATACTGACCATGAACTAAACCTGCCGCACAACTAGAAGTGGCCGGGTAGCATGCCTACGTTTTTTTATCCCTAGATGCCCAGCGCCAGCCGGAGAACTACCTAATCCTAGCAGAGGAAAAGACAGTCCTGGCCCACCTCTAGAGAAATTTTCCCAAAAGGCAGACAGAGGCCCCCACATATATTGGCGGTGATTTTAGATGAAATGACAAACGTAGTATGAAAATAGATTTAGCAAAAATCGAGGTCCGCTTACTAGATAGCAAGAAGACAGAAAGGGCACTTTCATGGTCAGCAGAAAACCCTATCAAAACACCATCCAGAAATTACTTTAAGACTCTAGCATTAACTCATAACACCAGAGTGGCAATTTCCGCTCACAAGAGCTTTCCAGACACAGTAACGAAACAGCAGCTGTGAACAGGAACAAAATGCAAAAACACACAAGGACAAAAGTCCAACTTAGCTGGGAGTTGTCTAGTAGCAGGAACATGCACAGAAAGGCTTCTGATTACATTGTTGACCGGCATGAAACTGACAGAGGAGCAAGGTTATATAGCGACTCCCACATCCTGATAGGAGCAGGTGAACAGAGGGGATGATGCACACAAGTACAATTCCACAAGTGGCCACCGGGGGAGCCCAGAATCCAATTTCACAACAGTACCCCCCCCTCAAGGAGGGGGCACCGAACCCTCACCAGAACCACCAGGGCGATCAGGATGAGCCCTATGAAAGGCACGGACAAGATCGGAGGCATGAACATCAGAGGCAGTGACCCAAGAATTATCCTCCTGACCGTATCCCTTCCATTTGACCAGATACTGGAGTTTCCGTCTGGAAACACGAGAGTCCAAGATCTTTTCCACAACGTACTCCAACTCACCCTCAACCAACACCGGAGCAGGAGGCTCAACGGAAGGCACAGCCGGTACCTCATACCTGCGCAACAATGACCGATGAAAAACATTATGAATCGAAAAGGATGCAGGGAGGTCCAAACGGAAGGACACAGGGTTAAGAATCTCCAATATCTTGTACGGGCCGATGAACCGAGGCTTAAACTTAGGAGAAGAAACCCTCATAGGGACAAAACGAGAAGACAACCACACCAAGTCCCCAACACAAAGCCGAGGACCAACACGACGACGGCGGTTGGCAAAAAGCTGAGTCTTCTCCTGGGACAACTTCAAATTGTCCACCACCTGCCCCCAAATCTGACGCAACCTCTCCACCACAGCATCCACTCCAGGACAATCCGAAGATTCCACTTGACCGGAGGAAAATCGAGGATGAAACCCCGAATTACAGAAAAACGGGGACACCAAGGTGGCAGAGCTGGCCCGATTATTGAGGGCGAACTCCGCCAAAGGCAAAAAAGCAACCCAATCATCCTGATCCGCAGACACAAAACACCTCAAATATGTCTCCAAGGTCTGATTAGTCCGCTCGGTCTGGCCATTAGTCTGAGGATGGAAAGCAGACGAAAAAGACAAATCTATGCCCATCCTAGCACAGAATGCCCGCCAAAATCTAGACACGAATTGGGTCCCTCTGTCAGAAACGATATTCTCCGGAATACCATGCAAACGAACAACATTTTGAAAAAACAGAGGAACCAACTCGGAAGAAGAAGGCAACTTAGGCAAGGGAACCAGATGGACCATCTTAGAGAAACGGTCACACACCACCCAGATGACAGACATCTTATGAGAAACAGGCAGATCCGAAATAAAATCCATCGAGATGTGCGTCCAAGGCCTCTTCGGGATAGGCAAGGGTAACAACAATCCACTAGCCCGAGAACAACAAGGCTTGGCCCGAGCACAAACGTCACAAGACTGCACAAAGCCTCGCACATCTCGTGACAGGGAAGGCCACCAGAAGGACCTTGCCACCAAATCCCTGGTACCAAAGATTCCAGGATGACCTGCCAACGCAGAAGAATGAACCTCAGAGATGACTCTACTGGTCCAATCATCAGGAACAAACAGTCTACCAGGTGGGCAACGATCAGGTCTATCCGCCTGAAACTCCTGCAAGGCCCGCCGCAGGTCTGGAGAAACGGCAGACAATATCACTCCATCCTTAAGGATACCTGTGGGCTCAGAATTACCAGGGGAGTCAGGCTCAAAACTCCTAGAAAGGGCATCCGCCTTAACATTCTTAGAACCCGGTAGGTAAGACACCACAAAATTAAACCGAGAGAAAAACAACGACCAGCGCGCCTGTCTAGGATTCAGGCGCCTGGCAGACTCAAGGTAAATTAAATTTTTGTGGTCAGTCAATACCACCACCTGATGTCTGGCCCCCTCAAGCCAGTGACGCCACTCCTCAAAAGCCCACTTCATGGCCAAAAGCTCCCGATTCCCAATATCATAATTCCGCTCGGCGGGCGAAAATTTACGGGAAAAAAAAGCACAAGGTCTCATCACGGAGCAGTCGGAACTTCTCTGCGACAACACCGCCCCAGCTCCGATTTCAGAAGCGTCGACCTCAACCTGAAAAGGAAGAGCAACATCAGGCTGACGCAACACTGGGGCGGAAGAAAAGCGGCGCTTGAGCTCCCGAAAGGCCTCCACAGCATCAGGGGACCAATCAGCAACATCAGCACCCTTCTTAGTCAAATCAGTCAATGGTTTTACAACATCAGAAAAACCAGCAATAAATCGACGATAAAAGTTAGCAAAGCCCAAAAATTTCTGAAGACTCTTAAGAGAAGAGGGTTGCGTCCAATCACCAATAGCCTGAACCTTGACAGGATCCATCTCGATGGAAGAGGGGGAAAAAATGTATCCCAAGAACGAAATCTTTTGAACCCCAAAAACACACTTAGAACCCTTCACACACAAGGAATTAGACCGCAAAACCTGAAAAACCCTCCTGACCTGCTGGACATGAGAGTCCCAGTCATCCGAAAAAATCAGAATATCATCCAGATACACAATCATAAATTTGTCCAAATAATCGCGGAAAATGTCATGCATAAAGTACTGTAAGACTGAAGGGGCATTTGAAAGACCAAAAGGCATCACCAAATACTCAAAATGGCCCTCGGGCGTATTAAATGCGGTTTTCCACTCATCCCCCTGCTTGATTCGCACCAAATTATACGCCCCACGGAGATCAATCTTAGAGAACCACTTGGCCCCCTTTATACGAGCAAACAAATCAGTAAGCAGTGGTAACGGATATTGATATTTAACCGTGATTTTATTCAAAAGTCGATAATCAATACACGGCCTCAAAGAGCCGTCTTTCTTAGACACAAAGAAAAAACCGGCTCCTAAGGGAGATGACGAAGGACGAATATGTCCCTTTTCCAAGGACTCCTTTATATATTCTCGCATAGCCGCGTGTTCAGGCACAGACAGATTAAATAAACGACCCTTAGGGTATTTACTACCCGGGATCAAGTCTATGGCACAATCGCACTCCCGGTGCGGAGGTAGTGAACCAACCTTGGGTTCTTCAAAAACGTCACGAAAGTCAGACAAGAATTCAGGAATCTCAGAGGGAATAGATGATGAAATAGAAACCAAAGGTACGTCCCCATGAGTTCCTTTACATCCCCAGCTTAACACAGACATAGCTCTCCAGTCGAGGACTGGGTTATGAGATTGCAGCCATGGCAATCCCAGCACCAAAACATCATGTAGATTATACAGCACCAGAAAGCGAATAACCTCCTGGTGATCCGGATTAACACGCATAGTCACTTGTGTCCAGTATTGTGGTTTATTACTAGCCAATGGGGTGGAGTCAATCCCTTTCAGAGGTATCGGAGCCTCCAATGGCTCCAAATCATACCCACAGCGTTTGGCAAAGGACCAATCCATAAGACTCAAAGCAGCGCCAGAGTCGACATAGGCGTCCGCGGTAATAGATGACAAAGAACAAATCAGGGTCACAGATAGAATAAACTTAGACTGTAAAGTGCTAATTGAAACAGACTTGTCAGGCTTCTTAGTACGCTTAAAGCATGCTGATATAACATGAGTTGAATCACCACAATAGAAGCACAACCCATTTTTTCGTCTAAAATTCTGCCGCTCGCTTCTGGACAGAATTCTATCACATTGCATATTTTCTGGCGTTTTCTCAGTAGACACCGCCAAATGGTGCACAGGTTTGCGCTCCCGCAGACGCCTATCGATCTGAATAGCCATCGTCATGGACTCATTCAGACTCGCAGGCACAGGGAACCCCACCATAACATCCTTAATGGCATCAGAGAGACCTTCTCTGAAAATCGCCGCCAGGGCGCACTCATTCCACTGAGTAAGCACAGACCATTTGCGGAATTTTTGGCAGTATATTTCAGCTTCATCTTGCCCCTGAGACAAGGACATCAAGGCCTTTTCTGCCTGAAGCTCTAAATGAGGTTCCTCATAAAGCAACCCCAAGGCCAGAAAAAATGCATCCACATTGAGCAACGCAGGATCCCCTGGTGCCAATGCAAAAGCCCAGTCTTGAGGGTCGCCCCGGAGCAAGGAAATTACAATCCTGACCTGCTGTGCAGGGTCTCCGGCAGAGCGAGACTTCAGGGACAAAAACAATTTGCAATTATTTTTAAAATTTTGAAAGTGAGATCTATTCCCCGAGAAGAATTCAGGCAAAGGAATTCTAGGCTCAGACATAGGTGCATGAACAACAAAATCTTGCAAATTTTGTACCTTTGTGGCGAGATTATTCAAACCTGTAGCTACACTCTGAAGATCCATTTGAAACAGGTGAACACAGAGCCATTCAAGGATAAGAAGGAGAGAAAGAGAGGAAGGCTGCAGTATAGGCAGACTAGCAAGTGATTCAATTAAGAGCACACTCAGAACTAGAGGGAAAAAAAAAAAAATAAATAAATTGTAGCAGACTTCTTTTTTCTCTCCTTTCTCAGCCAGTAATTTAACCCTTTTTTTTGGGCCGGTCAAACTGTCATGATTCTCAATGGCGAGAGAACATAGCCCAGCATATATGAGAACTAGCTCTTGGAAGATGGAAACTATACTGACCATGAACTAAACCTGCCGCACAACTAGAAGTGGCCGGGTAGCATGCCTACGTTTTTTTATCCCTAGATGCCCAGCGCCAGCCGGAGAACTACCTAATCCTAGCAGAGGAAAAGACAGTCCTGGCTCACCTCTAGAGAAATTTTCCCAAAAGGCAGACAGAGGCCCCCACATATATTGGCGGTGATTTTAGATGAAATGACAAACGTAGTATGAAAATAGATTTAGCAAAAATCGAGGTCCGCTTACTAGATAGCAAGAAGACAGAAAGGGCACTTTCATGGTCAGCAGAAAACCCTATCAAAACACCATCCAGAAATTACTTTAAGACTCTAGCATTAACTCATAACACCAGAGTGGCAATTTCCGCTCACAAGAGCTTTCCAGACACAGTAACGAAACAGCAGCTGTGAACAGGAACAAAATGCAAAAACACACAAGGACAAAAGTCCAACTTAGCTGGGAGTTGTCTAGTAGCAGGAACATGCACAGAAAGGCTTCTGATTACATTGTTGACCGGCATGAAACTGACAGAGGAGCAAGGTTATATAGCGACTCCCACATCCTGATAGGAGCAGGTGAACAGAGGGGATGATGCACACAAGTACAATTCCACAAGTGGCCACCGGGGGAGCCCAGAATCCAATTTCACAACAAGGGCCCTTGTAGCGGAATTACTTAGAAAATTCCCATGTGAGAATGCTGGCAGCAGACGTCAGAGTTTGTTGTACAACCAAGGACTTCAAGCGAGAGAGACAGAAGTACAATCCAGCTCAGGCAGGGGAACAATGGCCAAGTTTTGGGACAGTTTTCTCAGACCCTCCCATCATGGCGGCACAGAGGCAAGGGGTGCTGTCACAAGAAGTGCAATGTTTGGGAAGATGGTGAGGGAGTACCTTGCAGATCGTACAGACATCCTCCGTGATTCCTCTGTGCCTTTTAATTATTGGGTATCCAAGCTGGACACGTGACATGAACTGGCTCTCTACGCTTCAGAGGTCCTGGTTTGCCCTGCTACTAGCATTCTGTCAGAGAGGGGTTTAAGTGCTGCTGATGGAATTATAATAGATAAGCGCATCCGCCTGTCAACTGAAAATGCTGACAGTCTGACTCTTATAAAAATGAATAAGGCCTGGATTGGGAAAGACTTCTGTACACCACCAAGTGAAAACAGAGATACATAACCTCAAATATATTCTCTCTTTTGGGGAGGTATATTCTCATGCATCTCTTCACAACCACACATGGGTATACGCTTCCAGATTTGGTCTGTTTGTTTTTATCCTCCTCTTTATCCTCATCCTCCTCATCCAGAACCACTATCTCACCAAGGTGAGCGTGGTCTGTATGGTGCATTTTGGCCAAGGGTGCTGTGATGGCACTCTTTTATTTTTTTTAAAAAAGGACAACACATTGGGGAATTGGGCATGACATTACATTTAGCCTACTTCTTAACTCGGTCGCCTGCAATCTGTCCTGTACCTGCCAGTAGATCACCAGGTTCAATGTGGTCTGTACAGTGCAATTTGGGCAAGGGGGCTGTGATGGCACTCTTTTATTTTTAAAAAAAATTACAACACATTGGGGAATTGGGCATGACATTCCATTGGGCCGACTTCTTAACTTGGTCTCCTGCAATCTAAAATGTACCTGCCACTAGATCACCAGGGTGAACGTGCTCAGTACAGTTATTGGCCGTTGAAGCTTGGGCTAAGGGCATGCAATGGCACTAGTGTATTTTTTAAAAAGGTACCCCCATTGGGGAATTGTTTGGCAGATCATGCACTGCATTACAAGTCTCAGAGACCCACACCACTACATTGGCCCTAGTTCTTAACTCTGTCTCCTGCAATGTCTCTTCCTTATCTCCGACGACACGACCAGGGTGCACGTGCTCAGTACTGTTATAGGCCAGTGATTTTTGGGGACAGGGGCTGTGAAGGCACTATTTCATTTTGTAAAAACAGGACCCCACATTGGGGAATTTGGCATTACTTAACATTGGGCCTACTTCTTAAGTCTGTGTCCTTTAACTGCCACTAGATGACCAGGGTGCACATGCTTAGTACTGTTATAGGCCTGTGAATTTTGGGAAAGTCGGCTGTGATGGCACTATATTTTTAAGTCCAAAAAGGACAACACATTGGGGAATTGGGCATGACATTTCTTTGGGCCTACTTCTTAACTCGGTCTCCTGCAATCTGTCCTGTTCCTGACACTAGATCTCCAGGGTCAACATGCTCTGTACAGTGCATTTTGGCCAAGGGGGCTGTAATGGCACTCTTTTATTTAAAAAAAAAGGATTTTACATTGGGGAATTGGGCATGACATTACTTTGGGCCTACTTCTTAACTCGGTCTCCTGCAATCTGTCCTGTTCCTGACACTAGATCTCCAGGGTCAACATTCTCTGTACAGTGCATTTTGGCCAAGGGGGCTGTAATGGCACTCTTTTATTTAAAAAAAAGGATTTTACATTGGGGAATTCGGCATTACATTACTTTGGGCCTACTTCTTAACTCTGTCTCCTGCAATCTGTTCAGTTCCTGCCAGTAGATCACTAGGGTGAACGTGGTCTGTACGGGGCATTTAGGTCTAGGGGGCTGTGATGGCACTATTTTAATCAGTCCAAAAAGGACCCTACATTTGGGAATTGGGCATGGCTTTCCATTGGGCCTACTTCTTAAATCTGTCTCCTGCAATGTCTCTTGTTTAACTGCAACTAGATCACCAGGGCGAACGTGCTTTGTACTGTTATAGGCCGGTGAAGTTTGTTCAAGGGGGGCTGTGATGGCACCAGTCTATTTTTACAAATGGTACCCCCCATTGGTGAAACCACATCCTTGTTGGCAAACACTCCTTTTTGTGTTGCCTGGTTGCTAACATTGGACACAATACACTTCATATAAATTTGATAAAGCAATGCTGTTACTTTGCCTCAGTAGTTTAATAAAAATATAGCTTTGTCCACTATATTAGTTTCTCTCCTTGTGAACTTTAACTTTGTCTGCCTCAAATGTACAAATGGAGAATATACAAATGGCAATTTGTAAACAAGATTGAAATACTGTATACCAAATGCATTCAGACAATCACATAGCTGCATTTCTTGTAAAATATTTAGAAATGTGACAGACAATGCTCATAGTGACACAATTTTGATAAATGTTTGTTTATTCACTTCACAAACAATTCTAAGCCTGTTTGCTGTTTGTCATGGTAAAACCTTAAGGTTTACTGAAACTATGCCATTGGTGGTTTGATCTAACTACTTGTGGCTTTTATTTTCTAGGGGTTTATGGCCCCTCATCTGATGACTCAATGATATCTCAGTTTCATCCAACCTTGAAAAGTGGCCACTTGAAGGTGTGGGTGAAACTAGAGTTACTACATAGTGTTATTCACTATATAAGACGAGAGAAACATGACTAAGACAGATGCTGATACCTGCATAATTGGGGATGCGCATGCAGTGCAGGTAATCTCCCAGGGGTTCTCTATCTTGTTATTCCTTCTCTGATATTCCAGACGGATGTTTAAAAGCCTCTTGTTGATGATCTAACTATACTGTATGTAGTTAATCTTCATATATACGTAATCACTATATTTATTTAATCCATATATGTACTTATTAACCTGTGTATGTTAACACAAAAAAAAGTGTATGCACTCACACTATTCAATCATACTACTCCTTGAATTTTGTAGTTTGCTGCAATAAAATTGCCTTGTACTGCAAGTAAAAATTGCCTTGTACTGCAAGTATTAGCCTTTTTTAAAGCCGTATCTGAACCTTAGTGTTAAAAACATGTCAAATAAAATTGCAAAATTCTCCTGTAAATAATTGTGCAAAGAGGGAACCATCATACCAATAAAAATTATGAGTGAATTTTCCTAGGCCCATCCAGTATGTGGGTTCCAAGGCCTAATGGGGTGCATATGACTGACTATGCAGCAGGGATGGTCTTGCCACCAATGTGTAAAACCAAGGAGTATGGAAGTACAAAATGCATATTGTGAAGTGAATTTCCATGGGCACATCCAGTATGTTGGTTCCAAGGCCTAATGGGGTGCATATGCCTATGCAGCAGGGTTCGCCTTCCTGCCAATGTATAAAACAAAGGAGTATGGAGCACAAAATGCATATTGTGAAGTGGATTTTCATGGGCCCATCCAGTATGTGGGTCCCAAGGCCTAATAGGGTGCATATGACTGACTATGCAGCAGGGCTGGCCTTGCCGCCAATGAGTAATACCAAGGAGTACAGAGTAAAAAATGCATATTGTGAAGTAGATTTTCATTGGCCCATCCACTATGTGGGTTCAAAGGCTTGTTGGGGTGCATATGAATTGGTAGCAGGGCAGGCCTTGAATTCAATGCAACACTATTTCAGGAGTCCCCCCTGGACATCTTATGACAGGGGAATTGTGGTGCATCGTAATTCTTGGCAGCCCATCCACTCACAGCATAGGCTACAACAGCTTAGGAGACCCATTGTTTCATAATGGCCCTTTAAGAAGATTAATGCCGCCTGATGCATCAGTAAAAAGAGTCTCTATGACTTTACGAGTCACTCCTTCATAAATGAAACAAGATGGGTCTGCTTATGTGTCACACACCACATGGTTAGCTAGGGGTGTTAAATGTTACAATGATATTTCCCAGTGAATGCATTTGTAGTGGTTAAAGCAATGTTAAAGTTGAAAAATGCTTCAAAAACGCTGCGTCTGAACTATGCCTAAGTGGGAGAGGAAATTTTCAGTCTGGGGTTAAATATTTGGCCTTACAGGCAAGTCATTAGCCTGCAAAGGATGTACCTTGACATATTTCCAAGCAAAACCCGTTTTGGTTTCGTTTTCATGTGTTTTTTGTGGCACCGGGAAAAATGGCATGAATCTCAGAAAAAAATGATTAAGGCTGTGAACTAGCAGTCAGGAATGCTTCCAGGGGTGATCTCCATGATGTCCCTGTGTCATTTGAGCAGTGTTTCCATTATTTTCAGATGTTTTTAGACCTTAAAAGGACCACAGGGGGTGGGGGGATCACGGTAAAAATACTCGGGTCTCCCATAGACTTACATTGGGATCGTAGTTCTTGCCGAGTACCCATGTATTCCAATTTGCTCGACCCGAGCAACGAGCACCCGAGCATTTTAGTGCTCGCCCATCACTAATTATCACCAAAAATTTTAAAATTATTTCTCATAGTCTGGGAGTCCTTCATGTGTTTTTTTTAGCAAACTCTATGTAGGCAATCATATGTCTTGCACTGAAGAGAGGCTTCCGTCGAGCCACTCTGCCATAAAGGCCTGACTGTTGGAGGGCTGCAGTGATAGTTGACTTTGTGGAACTTTCTCCCATCTTCCTACTGCATCTCTAGAGCTCAGCCACAGCGATCTTGGGGTTCTTCTTTACCTCTCTCATCAAGACTCTTCTCCCATGATTGCTCAGTTTGGCTGGACGGCCAGGTCTAGGAAGACTCATTGTGGTCCCAAACTTCTTCCATTTAAGGTTTGTGCAGGCCACTGTGCTCTTAGGAACCTTGAGTGCAGCATAAATTGTGTTGTAACCTTGGCCAGATATGTGCCTTGCCTCAATTCTGTGTCTGAGCTCCTTAGCCAGTTCCTTTGACCTCATGATTCTCATTTGGTCTGACATGCACTGTGAGCTGTGAGGTCTTATATAGACAGGTGAGTGCCTTTCCAAATCAAGTCCTATAAGTTTAATTAAACACAGCTGGACTCCAATTAAGGAGTAGAACCATTTCAAGGAGGATCACAAGGAAAGCATGTGACTTAAATATGAGTGTCTGAGCAAAGGGTCTGAATACTTATGACCATATGATGTTTCAGTTTTTCTTTTTTACTAAATTTGTAAATTTGCAAAAATTTCTACATTTCTATTTTTTCAGTCAACATGGGGTGCAGAGTGTACATTAATGGGAAAAAAATGAACTTTTTTGAATTTACCAAATGGCTGCAATGAAACATTTTAATTGGTCTGACAACTTTCTGTACCCACTGTATATGCCAAGAAGGAATCAAGGATGGGGAAATATATAAAAAGAAGGAGCCCATGATGGGGGCCCAGGATTGCAGACATATAAACCCGGAAGGAGCCCAGGATGGATAACATACATACGACGATGGCCAATTTATTGGCACCATATTTACCTAGAAAGGGCCTAGGATGAGGACAAAAAAGGGAAGGGGCACATAATGACAGGCGTATATGCCTGGAAGGGGCTCAGGATAGGGGAAAAACATACCAAGAAGGAGCGTATGATGTGGGACATATACTGTAAGGGGCCAGGATGGGGGACGTATATTGTTATGATCCGGTGGTAGGATCACCAAACTGACCTGATAGGTAAAGCAGAATATTAGGACGAGCTCTGGGGATGTGGAAACTATATTGACCGTAACACTGAACCTATCCAATACACACTAAAGGCAGCCGTGGAGCGTAACCTAAAAACCTAGACGCCTCGTCACAGCCTGAGGAACTAACTACCCCTAGAGAGAAAGCCAAGCCTCACTTGCCTCAGAGAAATGACCCCAAAGTTTAGACAGACCCCACAAATAATAACGGTGAGTTAAGGGGAAAATACAAACGTAGTAATGAAAAACAGGTTTAAGCAAATGAGGCCCGCTAATGCTAAATAGACAGAAGATAGCAAGGGATCTGTGCGGTCAGTACAAAAACTATCAAAAACTATCCACGCAGAAAATACAAGAACCCCCACACCGACTCACGATGTGAGGGGCGCACTCTGCACCCCAGAACTTCCAGCAAGCAAAAAATCACATATAAGCAAGCTGGACTGAACTCATCATATAATGAAACATATTTTCAAGAGAAAAATGAGCAAACATGAACTAGCAAGACTTAGCTTCTCCAGATGGAGACAGGTCACAAGGAAGTCCAGAGAGATCAGAACCAGTACTGAATACAACGACAGCAGGCAACAAACAAAGGTGCAGGTGGAGTTAAATAGGAACCAGCATAGCAGGAAATGAGGCAGCTGAGCCCATCTCCAGACCCGCAGTATCGCTAAAGGCCACCAGAGGGAGCCCAGACAGAATTCACAACAGTATATACCTGGAAAGGGCCCAGAATGTAGACCTTTGTACAGAATATGGATTGACTTTGAGTTTAAATTCCTGAAATTCACAGATGCTTGCAAATTAAACACTACAATTCAATTGCCACTGACTGGAATACATTGATTAAATGATATATATTAAAGCTCTGTACCTGTATATTCAGTCATTGTATCTATGATTGACTGATCTTAGGTATGCAGTAGTATTACCACCTTAAAAATAACCTTTTTAATTTTCTTCACACACTGCAATCAAGGAGGGTTGTAATAAACCCCTAAGTTCTTTTTTTCTACGAAACAAAATTCTGAATCCAAAGCCTGTGTGTCACAGAAAGTGTTCTTTTTTTAATTTTAAGACAGATGAGCCATATTTTTTGCATCCTAAAAGTTCTCTATAATCCAGAAATTTAAATACAAATGTCTACCTGACAAGGTATATGCATTGTAAAATAAAATATTTGTTATGAAAGTCCAGTATTAGACACGTATGCATGCTAGCTGAATTCAGAAGTCTATTGCAGATGCTTTCTTTTGACATGTGCATCTACATATCTAACCTTCTCCAAAGAAAAAAAGCACTTGATATACCTTTTGCACTTCTTGTGTATAAGCATCAGTAAGGTAGGCTTTTTGAATCTAAAGAGGGTTAGTTTTTACCTGTTTATATAATTTAAGTAGTCTAAAATATCTGAAATTTTAGTTTGAGGTTAAATTGTCTGTAACCACCGGATGCCATCCATTTACCATCTGTTTATCTATTCAGATAGGTTGAGGTCACCTGGAAATTACAAAGGCTGTGTTTGCACAGAGTTCAAAATCGGTTCAGTACACACTTTGGAGACCCCAAAGTGTTATACATGTTTTCAGTATTATGATTCTTTGAAAACTTGGAAGAAGGCAAATTGAAATTTAAAACTGTCCACTCATCTCTCTTTACAAGTCATTATAAAGGATAAAGTCTGTAGCAAGTCTGGGAAAAAGAAGCACAAACATATCTAAAGCAAACTCTGCAGCCTTTTTACAGCATAAAATAAAGCATGGTACACTTAGTCTCATGGAGCTAATAAATTCATAGCTTTATTCTGATAGATATCATGCTACAGTTACTCCAATGATATATTATCTATTGCCTCTGTTATGCACCTGTCTCGGGTCTGTGCCTTGCTTCCCTCACCTTGATCCACTAGTCACTGCTGTGTAATCCCATGTGAGCATCTCCCGTGGCCTATATAAGACTCACCAAACACACACCTGGGTCTTGGTGTTAAGATTCTAGCTTGCTCCATACACCCATCATATTCTCAGCTGTTCTCTGCAGTCTCATGGATGTCTTCCACCTGCTTGTGATTTCTTGCATCCCAAATACCTGTCTCTGGTCTCCTGGGCATATCCCACCTGCCTCCAGCTTCCCGGACAACTTTCCTCTGCATGCAGTTTCCTGGACAAATCCCAGGTTCCTGCGGTGTCCTGGATGCCTCCTACCTGCCTGTGGTTTCCAGTCTTCCACCTACCTGCCTGCGGTCTCCTGGACTTCTCCCACCTGCCTGCAGTTTACTAGATTCTGAATGTATGTGTTCTCCTATACATCTCCTACCTGCCTGCAGCTTCCTGCATCCTACCTCCTCGCCTGCTTTCTCCTGGATGTCTCTTACCAGACACAGTTTCCAGTATTCAAACTGCTTGTATGTGGTTTTCTGGACATCTTTTGAGTATCTGCTGTTTTCTGTCCCTCAGCTGTCCATGTTCCACGTGCACCACCTATCTGCTGCACAGACGCCCGTGGCCCATGTGTCTACCTGGACCACGGGCTTGGAGGATTCATCGTATCTGGTAAGTCTAACAGCCTTATATTTGTATGTTTCTCATAGTCTTTAATATCTTGACACATTTTCAATGTGATATATTATGTCTTTGCCCATGATTGAAATTCTATCTTTGAACATAAAGTGAATCAGTGAATTAATACTGCATGTAAATTTAATAATTGGTAAATGTTATCCGTACATAAGAGTGTAGTAAAGGAATTTATGGAGCAGATATTGGAAAATTTTATCATAAAATGTCTTCATCTTAAGACATGTCAGATATCAACGCACACACACACACACACACATACATACATATATATATATATATATATATATATATATATATATACATATGTATATATATATATATATATATATATATATATATATATATATATCATGCATTTCATTTATTTTGTAACCACACATAATCAAAATGAGAAAGTGGTAAGCTGAAAAACTAGCCAAGCAGTTTATTTAAGGCAGATAAACCAACCTCGGCATGAAATAAACCTCTAGGCTGTTATTGCTTACTCCTTGTGTCTCCTCCATGAATTACTTTCCGGTATTTAATCTTCTGCATGAGAAAGAAGCCATCTGGGAAATTATTATTATCTTTTATTTATGTAATGCAATAATATTCTACAGTGCTGTTCAGCACAAAGTAAAAAATAAATACAGATATTTTGGTAACCACATTCCTAAATTAGTTAAAAAGGTAGCAACAACAATTAACACAGATGAATTCTAGAAATTTGTTTTTCTGTGTACTCTTCATTCCATAATTATAGTGGTTAGCTAATTTGATATAAAACAGAAATAACAGACTATGAACTCATCCTATGAGAACTCACTCTGTGACCTTCATGCTAGTTATCTGGAGTTTAGTTCTGCTAACTTATATGTATGCACAGTGGCGTAACTACAAAGTTATGGGCCCCGGTGCGAACTTCCAAATGGGCCCCCCCCCCCTACCCCCCCCTACCCCCCCCACCTTCCCCCGCCCCCACAACCCCCCCACCTTTCCCCGCCCCGCTTCCCCTAGATACGCCTCGGACTGTTGCAGGAATCTCCTGCACTGCAACATGGTGTTGGGTGCCAGCACAGCCCGCACAGTGGTATATCCAGCACAGCCCGCACAGTGGTATATCCAGCACAGCCCGCACAGTGGTATATCCAGCACAGACCGCACAGTGGTATATCCAGCACAGACCGCACAGTGGTATATCCAGCACAGACCGCACAGTGGTATATCCAGCACAGCCCTCACAGTGGTATATCCAGCACAGCCCGCACAGGGGTATATACAGCACAGCCCGCACAGGGGTATATACAGCACAGCCCGCACAGGGGTATATACAGCACAGCCAGCACAGGGGGTATATAGAGCACAGCCCTCACAGTGGTATATCCAGCACAGACCGCACAGTGGTATATCCAGCACAGACCGCACAGTGGTATATCCAGCACAGACCGCACAGTGGTATATCCAGCACAGCCCTCACAGTGGTATATCCAGCACAGACCGCACAGTGGTATATCCAGCACAGACCGCACAGTGGTATATCCAGCACAGACCGCACAGTGGTATATCCAGCACAGACCGCACAGTGGTATATCCAGCACAGCCCGCACAGTGGTATATACAGCACAGCCCGCACAGGGGTATATACAGCACAGCCCGCACAGTGGTATATACAGCACAGCCCGCACAGGGGTATATACAGCACAGCCCGCACAGGGGTATATACAGCACAGCCCGCACGGGGGTATATACAGCACAGCCAGCACAGGGGGTATATACAGCACAGCCCTCACAGTGGTATATCCAGCAGATCCCGCACAGTGGTATATACAGCAGAGCCCGCACAGTGGTATATACAGCAGAGCCCGCACAGTGGTATATACAGCACAGCCCGCACAGTGGTATATACAGCACAGCCCGCACAGTGGTATATCCAGCACAGCCCGCACAGTGGTATATACAGCAGAGCCCGCACAGGGATATATAGAGCACAGCCCGCACAGTGGTATATCCAGCAGAGCCCGCACAGTGGTATATACAGCACAGCCCGCACAGTGGTATATCCAGCACAGCCCGCACAGTGGTATATACAGCAGAGCCCGCACAGGGATATATAGAGCACAGCCCGCACAGTGGTATATCCAGCAGAGCCCGCACAGTGGTATATACAGCACAGCCCGCACAGTGGTATATACAGCAGAGCCCGCACAGTGGTATATACAGCACAGCCCGCACAGTGGTATATAGAGCACAGCCCGCAGTGGTATATAGAGCACAGCCCGCACAGTGGTATATAGAGCACAGCCCGCACAGTGGTATATAGAGCACAGCCCGCAGTGTTATATACAGCACAGCCCGCACAGTGGTATATAGAGCACAGCCCGCAGTGGTATATAGAGCACAGCCCGCACAGTGGTATATAGAGCACAGCCCGCACAGTGGTATATAGAGCACAGCCCGCACAGTGGTATATAGAGCACAGCCCGCACAGTGGTATATACAGCAGAGCCCGCACAGTGGTATATAGAGCACAGCCCGCACAGTGGTATATACAGCACAGCCCGCACAGTGGTATATACAGCAGAGCCCGCACAGTGGTATATAGAGCACAGCCCGCACAGTGTTATATACAGCAGAGCCCGCACAGTGGTATATACAGCACAGCCCGCACAGTGTTATATACAGCAGAGCCCGCACAGTGGTATATAGAGCACAGCCCGCACAGTGGTATATACAGCAGAGCCCGCACAGTGGTATATAGAGCACAGCCCGCACAGTGGTATATACAGCAGAGCCCGCACAGTGGTATATACAGCAGAGCCCGCACAGTGGTATATACAGCAGAGCCCGCACAGTGGTATATACAGCAGAGCCCGCACAGTGGTATATACAGCAGAGCCCGCACAGTGGTATATACAGCAGAGCCCGCACAGTGTTATATACAGCAGAGCCCGCACAGTGGTATATACAGCAGAGCCCGCACAGGGATATATACAGCAGAGCCCGCACAGGGATATATACAGCACAGCCCCCACAGGGGTATATACAGCAGAGCCCGCACAGGGATATATAGAGCAAAGCCCACATCTCATCTCATCCCCCCCCCCCCCCGATAATGGCCCCACAGTCCGGTTAAAAAGAAAAAAAAAAAAACTCTCCTCACCTTTCCTTTTGCCCGCGCTGCTCCTGGCGGCTGCAGTCTGCCCAGGACACTGCAGGTGCGCGATGATATGACGTCATCGCGCACCCGCAGTGTACTGTCAGAGGCAGAGCGGGGAATGATGGGAGAGGAAGCGTCAGGTGACGCTCTCTCCTCCCATCATTGCATTGAACTATCCCGGTGTCATAGACGCCGGTATAGTTAAATGCGGCGGCGGCGGCGGCACTGGGGGGGGTTCCGGGGGAGGAACAGTGCAGCGGCCCACTACTGGCATCGGCTCTTCTGGCATTTGCCAGAAGTGCCCGATGGCCAGCCTGGCCCTGCTCAGACCTGCCGGCCCGGGGCCCCTGACCTGCGGGGCCCGGTCGCAATGGCGACCGCTGCGACCGCGGTAGTTACGCCCCTGTGTATGCATACAGAAAGGAGAAAAATATATAAGCAGGATTGGAAAAAATGATGAAAGTATGAATGTTTTAAAAAATATAAATGTTAAATTTGATCTATCAGTTAAAAAGATGCAAAGTGAATGTGTAAAAGAGAATCTAAAACAAACCAATATTTGATGTTACCATCCTTTGCCTTCAAAACAGCATCAAATACACAGTCAAGTATTTGGTAGGATTATATTGACATGTAACACTTATCATAAACAGGTGATAATAATTTTGGGTAAATGGTTTTGTTGCTAAATTGTGATTTTTATGTATTTTTTACTATATTAATTAGTCCAGGGCCATGAATAAGGGTTTAGCAAAGGTAGTTGCAATTTAACACCTTTCTGACCTCAGACGGGATAGTACGTCCGAGGTCAGATACTGCACTTTGATGCAGGGCTCCGGCGGTGAGCCCGCATCAAAGCCAGGACATGTCAGCTGTTTTGAACAGCTGACATGAGCCCACAATAGCGGCAGGTAAAATCGCGATTCACCCGCCGCTACTAACTAGTTAAATGCCGCTGTCAAACGCTGACAGCGGCATTTAACCAGCGCTTCCGGCCGGGCAGCCGGAAATGAGCGCATCGCTGACCCCTGTCACATGATCGGAGGTCAGCGATGCTTCTGCAGAGTAACCATAGAGGTCCTTGAGACCTCTATGGTTACTGATGCAGGTTTGCTGTGAGTGCCACCCTGTGGTCGGCGCTCATAGCACACCTGCATTTCTGCTGCATAGCAGTGATCTGATGATCGCTGCTATGTAGCAGAGGCAATCAAGTTGTGCCAGCTTCTAGCCTCCAACGGAGGCTATTGAAGCATGGCAAAAGTAAAAAAAATGTGAAAAAAATAAAAAATATATAAAAGTTTAAATCACCCCCCTTTCGCCCCATTCAAAATAAATCAATAAAAAAAATCAAACCTACACATATTTGGTATCGCCGGGTTCAGAATCGCCCGATCTATAAAAAAAAAAGCATTAACCTGATCGCTAAACAGCGGAGCGAGAAAAAAATGTGAAATGCCAGAATTACGTTTTTTTGGTCGCCGCGACATTGCATTAAAATGCAATAACGAGGGATCAAAAGAACTTATCTGCACCAAAATGGTATCATTAAAAATGCCAGCTCAGCACGCCAAAAAAATAAGCCCTCAGCCGACCCCAGGTCATGAAAAATGGAGACACTACGGGTATCGGAAAACGGCACAATTTTTTTTACCAAAGTTTGGAATTTTTTTCACCACTTAGATAAAAAATAACCTAGTCATGTTAGGTGTCTATGAACTTGTAATGACCTGGAGAATCATAATGGAAGGTGAGTTTTAGCATTTAGTGAACCTAGCAAAAAAGCCATGCAAAAAACAAGTGTGGGATTGCACTTTTTCTGCAATTTCACCGCACTTGGAATTTTTTTCCCATTTTCTAGTACATGACATGCTAAAACCAATGATGTTGTTTAAAAGTACAACTTGTTTCACAAAAAATAAGCCCTCACTTGGCCATATTGATAGAAAAATAAAAAAGTTATGGCTCTGGGAAGGAGGGGAGCGAAAAACGAACACGAAAAAATGGAAAATCCCAAGGTCATGAAATGGTTAAATAAAATTAATATATACACAGTTGTGCTTAAAAGTTTACATACCCCAGCAGAATGTTTGCTTTCTTGGCCTTTTTTTTAGAGAATATGAATGATAACACTAAGACTTTTTCTCCACTCATGGTTAGTGGTTGAGTGAAGCTACTGTGTTTTCTCTTGTACACCCAGTACAGAGCTGGCACCCAAATTCTCCTTGCTTCCCCCCCGCGTCCCAACTCTCCAACCATACAACCTACTGTACGGAACCACAGATGGGTGAGTCTGAAAAGCTGTTCACACAGTCTATGTCATGGTCATTAGAAGTGAACTTAAGAGCCTCCAAGAGTCAAGAGGAGGAAATCTGAATGATGCCCACATTTATTTTAGCTTGGATCCAAGACAGGACGAAGTAGGGTCTGAACAGCATCCTGACCCTCTTCATAAGATGTTAAGCCCTGGGGGGGTGATCCTGATGAGACTCAATTATCTGAGGCTCACATGGACTGTACTGTGGTGTCAGGGCAGGAAGAGTAGGAAAGTGACTCCAATGGCGAGGAATGTGATAACACAGAGGATGATGATGATTATGAGGTGTTAGATCCCAGTTGGCATGAACATAGAGGCAGACAATATCACCCATTCCTTGACTAAATCTCTGTCTTCCAGGGTGCATTTCACAACAGACATTTGGATTAGATAGCATGGCCAAGGGCATTACATCTCGTTGACTGGGCACTGGGTGACTCTGGTGGATGTGGGGGAAGGCGCGGCTCCACAAGTTTTGGAATCACGAAGGCTTGCAGGACAAACATCTACATTTAACACTTCCTCCACTGCGTCTGCCTCCTCCTCAATCTCCTCTAGGGAATCCTCCTGCGCCCTCAGCCACTGCCTTAGTGAGACACGGGTTCAGAACAAATCCCCACCACCTCTATACTGCGCAACAAGGGCTCACCATAATCAGACAGTATTAAAATTGTTATGCCTTGGAGATTACAGTCATACAACTGAAGAGTTATGGACAGCTATCCAGGCTGAGTTTGATCCATGGCTATTTCTGCTGAACCTGCATCTAGGGAAGGATGTGTCCGATAATGGTGCAAACCTGGTGATGGCCCTACAGTGAGGCAAGCACACTCTTGCCTTGCATGTCTCATGTCCTCAACCTACTGGTACAGCTTTTTCTCAGCCGCTATCCTGGCCTCGGTGAGCTGTTCCAGATAGCACATAAGTTGTGTGCTCATTTCCGTCGGTCACACCCTCTGCTCATCGACTTGCATCGATACAGAGCTCTTTGTCCATGCCAGTTATCAGGTTTATATATGATATGCCGACATGGTGCAATTCCACTCTGTGCATGTTGCAGGGACTGTGGCAGCAGCAACGAGCCCTGACACAGAATGTCATGTCATATAGCCTGGGCCAACACAGAACGGATGTGGCACATTTCAAGTTTACAGATTGGGCACAGATTAAGGACCTCTGCACCTTTCCTGCACAGTTTTGAAATGGCTACTAAGATGGTTAGCGCTGATGACTCCATCATCAGTATCACTGTTCTGGACATCTATATGCTGGAGCAAACTTTCAATAGCCTGCGGGAGTCGATGGTGGTCCCAGAAGAAGAGGAAAAAATAGAGGAGGATGTGGAAGGGATAACATTGTTTCTTAGTTCCAGACTGTTGTCAAGCAGGCGGGTGTCAATGGAGGGTGGATTACTGCCATCAAGGGGGGCTGATGATAACAGACAAACTGTTATCGAAGGTGCAAGATCCGAGGAGGAGGAAAAAGTGATGGGCGAGCAACTGTCAGATGAAGATGCAGGGGTTAGCATTTATGTACCTTTATTCTTTGTACATTTTATCAAACTACCTGCAGTTATACCATGGCACAATCTAATATTCATCTCTATTCTCTTCATACAGGTATTGAACTCATTAAATCTATTGCATATGAATCCTGAATGTATCCAGCTACTGCTATCCATCTTAGCAAGCTTGTGTTATGGTATTTAACTCTTTCAATCTATTGCAACAGAAACCTGCATGTATCCAGCCAATGCTATCCATCTTAGCAAGCTTATGTTATGGTATATAGCTATTTCAACTGGTCTCCTTATGCTGTGAGGTTAAGTAACTTTTTTCAAAGTGGATCATGATCCATGTAGTCCTGGACACTTGTTTATCTGTTCACTACATTTATTGTGTCCTGCTGCCTCAACTTAGTTTGATTTAATGCTAACGAGGAACTATTGTTAGAGATCCTAGAGCTAGCCTCCTATATATTGAGACATAGCCTGGAGAGGCATTTATACAAGAGTTAGCATTTATGCCCATTTAATCTAAGTACATTTTATCAAAGTACCGGCAGTTATACCATGGCAGTTAGACAGGGCAGGAGACAGGTAAGACACTTAAACAAACCTACTCCCAGTACATTTGGATTGCAACAAATATTTACCATATGCATTTGCATAATTTATATCCTGGCTGCTGCATTCATTCACATCCACTGTCCTTGCACTAGCTTTACACTCCATCCTTATTGGCCTCTCACTCCTCTCCTATGTACACCACTCACGCTCTTTTCATATTGTTAAATTGCACTGAGCCATTCAGTCCCACTATCCAACCCAAGTGACGCTCTCACAAATCACTTAACCATCTGCTCACTCTATCTATCCTCCTCCTAGTCTCAGGAGATATCTCTCCCAACCCTTGCCCCTTATGTTGCAGCAAGTCAAACCCCCCAACTTCTACACTCAGAAACTGCTCTTACCTTATTAATATTCCCTGCATGCCTTCTATCTCTTTCAATTGTGCCCTTTGGAATTCACGCTCAGTGTGTAATAAACTCTCCTTCATCCATGACTTCTTTCTTTCTAATTCTCTTAACCTCCTGGATCCAGCAGTCAGACACCACAGTTGCTGCTGCTCTCTCATATGGTGGACTACACTTATCTCATTCCCCAAGATCAGAAGACAGAGCAGGTGGAGGCGTTGGTATGCTCCAATCACCCAAATGATCCTTTCAGGTTATCCCTCAAGAACCCTCACTTGCCTTCCCTTCTTTTGAGGTCCATGCCGTCAGACTCTACATCCCCTTCTCCATGCGAGTGGCAGTGGTATCATCCTCTGGGCCCCTCCCATAAGATCACTTTGCTACCTGGCTTCCACACTTTCTCTCTTGAAAGATCCCCACCCTCATCATGGGTGATTTCAACATCCCCATTGCTTTTCTCCACACCCACCTGCTACCCACCTTTTTATCTATAACCTCCTCCTTCAGCCTCTCGCAGCCTACTAACTTTCCAATGCATGAAGATGGAAACTCCCTTGACTTTGTCTTCTCCCGGATTTGCTGAGTGGATGATTTAACACACTCCCCTCTCCGGCACTCTGACCACAAACTTCTTTCATTCTCTATCAAGAACTGCCATCCCGATCAGGTCACCCCTACTTTCTACACATATAGAAATATACAGGCCATTAACACCCAGAAACTTATGAAGAACTTGCCGTCATCATTGTCCCCTATCTCCTCCCTCTCATATCCTGATTCTGCCTTGAAGCATTATTTTGAAACACTACAACATGCCCTGGATGCTGCTGCACCTCCTATACATAGAAAAACATGGCACAGATGGTGACAATCCTGGCACACACGGCAAACACATTTCCTACAGTATTGCTCCAGGTGTGCCGAACGTCTGTGGAGAAAATCCTATCTAACCGACGATTTCATCCATTATAAGTTTATGCTTAAAACATACAACGCTGCCCTTCACCTCTCCAAGCAAACCTATTTCAGCACTGTCATCACTTCACTATCCAATAACCCGAAACGTCTCTTTGACACTTTTCATTCCCTACTCAACCCAAGAGTGCAGGCCCTAACCACGGATCTCCGCGCTGATGATCTGGCTAATTATTTCAAAGAAAAAATTGACCAAATCAAACAGGAAATTATGTGCAAATCCTCTCATACCATGCACTCTCCTCCCTCCCCCACTGCATCTAGCTCACTCTCTGACTTTGAACCAATCACAGAAGAAGAAGTGATCAGGCTCCTTGCATGACCACTTGCACTAATGACCCCATTCTGTCACATCTCCTCCAGTCCCTTTCACCTGCGGTCACCACCCACCTAACAAAATATTCAACCTCTCTCTCTTCTGATATATTTCCCTCCTCATTTAAGCATGCCATCATACATCCATTACTTAAAAAACATCCCTCGAGCAAAACTGTGCCGCTAACTATAGATCTTTCTATAATCTTCCCTTTATCTCTAAACTCCTGGAATGCCTGGTCCACTCCCGTCTTATCCGCTATCTCTCCGATAACTCTCTTCTTGACCCTCTACAATCCTGTTTCCGCTTTTTACACTCTACTGAAACTGCCCTTACTAAAGTCTCTAATGATCTACTAACAGGTAAATCTAATGGTCACTGCTCCCTGCTAATTCTCTTGGATCTCTCTTCAGCATTTGACACTAGATCATCAGCTCCTCCTCACTATGCTCCGCTCCAGCTGCCTCAAGGACACTGTTCTCTCCTGCTTCTCCTCCTATCTCTCTGACCACTCCTTCACTGTATCTTTTGCTGGATCCTTCTCCTCTCATCTTTCCCTTACTGTTGGAGCTCCTCAAGGATCGGTTCTAGGCCCCCTCCTCTTCTCTTTGCATACTGCCCCTATTGGACAAAAAATTAGCAGATTTGGTTTCCAGTAGGATCTCTATGCTGATGACACACAATTATACACCTCTACTCCTGATATCACGCCTGTCTTTTTAGAAAATACTAGTCATTGTCTTACTGCTGTCTCTAACATCATGTTCTCCCTCTATATGAAACTGAACCAGTCAAAAACTAAACTTCTTGTGTGTCCTCCCTCTACTACTGTGTCTATGCCTGACATTGCCATTTCTGTGTGTGGTTCCACCATTACTCCCCAGTAACATGGTCACTGTCTTGGGGTCATACTTGATTCAGAGCTTTCATTCTCCCCCACATCCGATCACTGGCTCGCTCTTGTTATCTGCACCTCAAAAGCATTTCTAGAATTCGATCCTTTCTTTCTTTTGACTCTGCAAAAACTCTCACTGTTTCTCTTATTCATTCTTATCTGGACTATTGTAACTCTACTAATCGGTCTCCCTCTTACCAAACTCTCCCCTCTTTAATCTGTCTTGAATGCTGCAGCCAGGATCATAATCATCACCAATCGTTACACCGATGCCTCTACCTTGTGCGAGTCATCACACTGGTTACCCATCCACTCCAGAATTCAGTACAAATGTATTACCCTCACCCACAAAGCACTCCATGGCCCTACATCTCCTCTCTCGTCTCACTCTTCTACTCTACCAGTGCCCTCCATTCTGCTATAATTATAAAGAACCTGGCACTCAACTTGAAGTGAGATTTTTTTATTCTGTAGTACGATCAACAAAACGTTTCGGCCTGGTATGGCCTTCGTCAGTTACGTACAGTAGAATGACTGAGAGTCCGCTCAGTAGATCTAATGATTCTATGTTTTATCTGTATTATTCTTTCTGAGGCAAGCAGAGAGCACGTCATTCGGGCATCACGCCGACAGCGGTGGATACCGCGTCAAGACCCGCACAACATCAGCACTCAGACGTGCTCTCTGCTTGCCTCAGAAAGAATAATACAGATAAAACATAGAATCATCAGATCTACTGAGCGGACTCTCAGTCATTCTACTGTATGTAACTGATGAAGGCCATACCAGGCCGAAACGTTTTGTTGATCGTACTACTGAATAAAAAAATCTCACTTCAAGTTGAGTGCCAGGTTCTTTATAATTATATGCATATGGGTTGGGAACCTACCTGTGCACCATTATAGCTGTGCTCACGTGTTTTGATTTACTCCATTCTGCTATGACCTGAGGTTAGCATCCTCAATAATCAGAACCTCCCACTTCCGTCTCCAAGACTTTTGACGTGCTGTGTCAATTCTTTGGAATAAACTACCCAGGTTAATATGATTAATCCCCAATCCACACAGTTTTAAGCATGACCTAAAAATGCATTTGTTCAGACTGGCCTACCATCTCAATGCTTTAACTTAACTATCTCTGTGTTGCCCATTCAAAATGTTTACCACAGCCAGGTTCCTCACATCATGTTCTCACATGCTTTATGCATTTAATAGCCCTTTGTGTCTGTACTGTTAAATAATTAGGCTGATAGCCGGTTCTTGCAGCATTACATGAACACCTTACATCTTACACTATGGCTGGTCTGAACAACTAAGCAATTGTTACCTTCCTCCTTGTGTGTCTCTCCTTTTCCTCATAGATTGTAAGCTTGCGAGCAGGGCCCTCATTCCTCTATGATCTATGTGCTTATTGTTATGCTGTAATGTCTATTGTATGTACAAGTCCCCTCTAAAATGTAAAGTGCTGTGGAATATGTTGGTGCTATAGAAATAAAGTTATTATTATATTATTATGGAGAGGATAATCATCCCCTCTCTGTTGTTTATGGTTGGCAGGAGAGGACAGAGGAAGCAAGCCTCATTGTAACCCAGCCTCCAACACAGCATGGGCTTGGACCTCATGGCAGAGCCTGACATATGAGTGTATTCTTGCTGCATTATCTGCAACATGATCCTAATATAGTTCTGATTAGGAATACTGCTGACTACTGGGTTGCCAATCTGTTAGATCCACGTTATAAAACCAAATTTTGATAGATGCTTCCCACCCTGGAAAGGGACCCGAGAATGCTGGAGTATCAAAACCCACTTTTACAAAACCTTAAGAGAGCTTTTCCCCAAGACAGAAGTGAAGCACACAGTTCGCATAGCAGCTCTAGACTTCCAACCTCCTGCACATAAATTTGTCAAAGCCAAAACATTAGCAGTAGCAGTAGAGGTGTAAGTGGAAAAAGCAATTTTTTGTGAGTCCTTTGACACTTTTTTTAGACTAGCTTGTGCACCAACACAGCAGATTCCAAGTCTTACATGTGGTGAATGAATGGAGAGCATGGTGCAGGAGTATCTAGAACTAAATACCAATACCATCAGGGAGGGTTTGGCCTTTTCACATTTTGCAGCTGGCTCTTCTCTGCAGAGATGAGCTAGCCACCATATTGCCATCACATAATATATTATCTTTGCTATATACATGATTGAATCTTTTTTGGAAGGGTGAAGAGAAGGAGGCACAAGAATTTATTAGAGCAATGAACATGAACACCTGAGGGATCTCCTTCTCCGCAGAGTTAAACAAAGAAGAAATAAACTTTTTGTACCTAGAAGTCAGCCATCAAAACAAAAAAATCATTACTAAAACCTTTTTTTTTTTTTAAAAACTGATACTAACGGCTTTCTGGACTATAGCAGTTCCCATTATCCAAAATGGAAACAAAATATTCCTTTTAGTCAGTTTCACCGTATCAGAAGGAACAATACTAGAGAAAAAGATTATATAGAACAATCTAAAATATTATACAATAGATTTATGGACATAAGATTCCCTAAAAAACTTGTTATGGGGGCATAAAAATCCAATTTGAAAAAAAGTGAGGATGAATGTCTCAGCAGGAAAGAGGTTAATGAATATCAAGAAATAGATGGTAAAGGGGAGGAAAACAGTAGAAAGTGGCAATATAACTTTATTACTGCCTTCAATAGTGACAATGTTCAAATAAGAAATATTTTAAACAAAAATATATATACCAGAAAAGCTAAGATTACCTTTTCGTAGGGGCCGTACAGTTAAGAGCATTATGGCAGCAAGTAACCTCAGAAAAACATTGAACAAGGGACAAAAACCAATAAAGAAAGAGAAAAAAAATCTTTAAAAAAACATATAGATGTAGAACCAGGGGTGTGTAAATGTGATTCTAGAAAATGCGGTAGTTGTAACATCATTGGACATAATAGCAGATCACTTACATCCTACAGCTTCGGTGAGACATACAAAATCACACAAAATGTAACTTGTGATAAAGACTTTGTCATATACTGTATGCGATTACTTGTGCCTGTGGTCTACAATATGTGGGCCGCACAACACAATCCTTGCAGGCCAGCATGAATGGCCACAGGCACAATGCAAAAAGTGGAATACTAGAACACAGTCTGTCCAGACACCTAAGTTTAAAACAATAATAAACAATTCAATATTTTTGTCACCCCTGTTGAACAAATTACTTCAAATTGTTTAAACAGAATGCAAAAGCTTAACTGGCAAAAATCTTTTTGGATCTTTCGATTAAGTATATTACATCCTGATGGGCTAAATTATGTGGTAGGAGAGGTTTAATAAAGAGGATGAAAAGGGAGAAAGAAGGGAAGGAAGGAAAAATAGAAAAAAAGAAAAATTCAAATATATCTCTTTTTTTTGTATTATTTTTTTTTTCCTCCTCACAAACAAGAGATACAGTATTTTTCGGACTATAAGACGCCCTTTTTTCTCAAACAATTTTTTGTGAAAAAGGGGGGTAAGTCTTATAGTTTGAATATACTTATAAATACCGTGGCGGCTGTCCCGGTCTGACGCTGCAGCCTCCCTTCCCAGGCTGGTGTGTCTCTCTGTTGCAGCGGTGGCCTGTTGGACGGTGATGGCAGTGCTCTGTTTGACCGGAATGGTTGTGGCCGGTGGGGAGGCGGTGTTGGTGCTTTGTGGGATGGGGCGACGGTGGTCTGTGAGGTGGTGGGGCTCCGCCGGCATTTCGTGAATGCCCGGAGGCCCGCACAGACCCACTCCTGCGATGCAGTGGCATCTGGGAAAATGGCTGCCAGGGAGTCGGCGCATGCTCAAATTCAGATCTTGGCAGCGACATCTCATCTCATTATCTTGGGAAACGAGATCTCGTTGCCAAGATTTGAATCTGAGCATGCGCTGCCCCCGACGGCCATTTTCCCAGAATTCACGAAATGTGCTGCCCCTCAGACAACCACCGCCCCTGTCCCACAGAGCAATGCCACCACAGCCCTACAGGCCACCACAGATCCACAGATCATCGCTGCCCCCATCCCACAGAGCACCGCCACCACAGCCCCACAGGCCACCACAGGCCACCGCAGCCACACAGAGCACCACAGCTTCACAGGCCTCCACAGTCCCACAGGCCACCGCAGCCCCACAGAGCACCAATGCCCCACAGAGGACCTGTTGCAAAATGCCAGGGGAGCCCCCCACACCACAAAGCAGCATGTATGTATTTATTTAGCTAAGCATCCATTTTGTCTGCAAGCATTCATTTTGGATATTTCCAATTAAAATACATATCCTTAACACTGGGACAGAGGTTCACCTTCCAACAAGACAATAACCCAAAGCATACTGCTAAAAAAACAGTCGAGTCGTTTAAAGGGAAAAGTGTAATTGTTCTGGAGTGGACTAGTTAATGCCTGGACCTTAATCCAATTAAGAATCTGTTATCAGACTTGATAATTGCTGTTCATCAGAGAAAACCATATAACTTGAAGGAGCTGGATCAATTTTACTTTGAGAAATGGTCAACAATCCCAGTGGCAAGATGTGGAAAGCATATAAAGACTAGTGTTGAGCATTCCGATACTGCAAATATCGGGTATCTGCCAATATTCGCTGTATCGGAATTCCGATACCGAGTTCCGATATTTTTGCGATATCGGATACCGGAATCGGAAGTTCCCACAGTGCAAAAATGCACTATAATGGAGTGTGGGCGGTGTGTGGGTGGAGACTGCGTGTCTCTGTGTGGGCAGGGTCTGTGAGGGACCGTGGGTGGTCTGTGCGTGCCTGCTGGCGGTCTGTGCGGCCTGCCGGGGGGTCTGTGTGGCCTGCTGGGGGGCTCTGTGCAGCTTGCCGGGGGGTCTGTGTGGCCTGCCGGGGGCTCTGTGCGGGCTTCCGGGGGCTCTGTGTGGGCTGCCGGGTCTGTGCGGGCTGCCGGGGGGTCTGTGCGGGCTGCCGGGAGTCTTTGTGTCTGTGCAGGCATCGTCCGATGGGGCTACAAGTCCCATCGGACGATGCCAGCTACAATGACAGTGATTGACACATTAGCCAATGATGGGACAGTAGTAGTCCCATCATCCGGCTAATGTGTTGAATGTAAAAAAAATACTACATACATGCTACATACATACTACATGCATGCTGCATACATGCTACATACAACATACATGCTACATACTACATACATGCTACATACTGTACATGCTACATACTACATACATGCTACAAGCATGCTACATACTACATACATACTACATACATGCTACATGCTACATACATACTACATACATGCTACATGCATGCTACATTCTACATACATGCTACATACATGCTACATGCTACATACATGCTACATACATGCTACATACTACATACACACTACATACATGCTACATACTACATACATACTACATGCTACATACACACTACATACATGCTACATACATACTACATACATGCTACATACTACATACATACTACATGCTACATACATGCTACATACATGATACATACTACATGCATACTACATACATACTACATACTACATACATACTACATACATATGACATGCTACATACATGCTACATACATACTACATACATACTACATACATGCTACATACATGATACATACATGCTACATACTACATACATGCTGCATGCATGATACATACTACATACATACTACATGCTACATACGTACTACATACTACATACATACTACATATATGCCACATAATCAAAGAAACGGAGAAAAATAGCATAAGCTTTTTCTATGTAAAATGCTTAGCAAGTTTATTAATTAACAAATACAAAACATTAAAAACACACAAACAACGTATTGAAAGTGCTTGAATACAAAGACACCAGATATGCCTGGCCCTCATGAATTATAGCATCCATGCTTTATATCAGTCCATGCGGTGAGAATCAAATACTCCTCAAGATATATAAACAAACACAATCTCCCAATTATAAAACGTCAGGTCACACCATTGAGTACTCTATAGGAGTGCAAATGTTAACAGATATAACAAGGTAACCTGTGTTTACATACTACCACTCAGCTATGTAGGTCTGAGCGAAAATACCTGAGAGAAGCATGTCTCACCAAAACATGAGGGGACCAAGGCACGCACCCCGACGCGCCTTTCGCCGCTGTCAGCACCCGCTTTCTCAAGGGGAAGAAAGCCGGAATCATCCGTTTTTTTGCTGGATCCGTCAAAAAAGCTGTTTCCCCTGGATTGAAAACACATACAGAGGAACGTTTTTTCTGACCAGCGAAAAAACGCACAGCAACGGATCCGGCAAGCAAGATATGAAACTGAGATGTGACATGATGAATCCGACCTCCGAATCCGTTTTTTCATGCATGTTTCCATTCAAATCATGCACATTTTCCATGTATTTATTTATTCATTTATTTCCAAAAACCGCATCAAAACCTGCATCAAAAACTGCATCAAAACTCTACCAAAAACTGCCTCAAAAAAGCACCAAAAACTGCACCAAAAACAGCATCATAAACAGCATCAAAAACAGCATCAAAAACTGCGCCAAAAACCAGCACCAAAAACTGCATCAAAAACAGCATCAAAACAGCATCATAAACAGCATCAAAACAGCATCAAAAACCGAGCCAAAAATCTGCAACAAAAACTGCATGAAAAACCGCATCAAAACTGCCCCAGTTTTTGATGCAGGTTTTGGTGCAGTTTTTGGTGCAGTTTTTCATGCAGTTTTTGGTGCTGTTTTTGATGTAGGTTTTTGTTGCGGCTTTTGATGCTGCTTTTTATGCAGTTTTTGGTGATTTTTTGATGCAGGTTTTTTGTGCGGTTTGTGATGCGGTTTTTGATGCAGTTTTTGGTGCAGTTTTGATGCAGTTTTTGGTGCAGTTTTGATGCAGTTTTTGATGCAGGTTTTTATGCGGTTTTTGGAAAATGAATAAACAGAAAATGTGCATGATTTCAATGGAAACATGCATGAAAAAATGGATTCGGAGGCCAGATTCATCATTCAACATCTCAGTTTCATACGTTTTTTGCGGGATCTGTCGCTGTGCATGTTTTGCTGGACAGAAAAAACATTCCTCTGTATGTGTTATCCATCAGGCAGAAACAGCTTTTTTGATGGATCCTGCAAAAAATGGATGAAATGTGTGGCCATCAGGCGCAATCTGGCGCTAATACAACGAGAAAAAACGGATCCGGCGGAAAAAACGGATCCGGCTTTAAAAAACGGATCCGGTGGAAAAAAATTGATCTTGAAAATGTGCTCGCAGGATGTGTTTTTTACCCATAGACTTGTATTAGCGAGAGATTGTGACGGATGGCCACACGTCGCGTCCATCATGCAATGGATCCGTCGTGTTTTGTCGGACCGTCGGCACAAAAAAACATTCAAGTGAACGTTTTTTTGTCCGTCGTGTCAGCCATTTTCTACCGCGCATGCACGGCTGAAACTCTGCCCCATCCTCCCCGGACTTCAGAAGGGGCAGAGGATGCGTTGAAACACTGCATCCGCTGCCCACGACGTACACAAATTTCAGAACGTGCGTCGGTACGTCAGCCCGACGCATAGTGACGGACCTGTACCGACGCAAGGGTGAAAGAGGCCTTAATGAGTGTTTAATTTAAAAAAAAACGGAAAAAATGGTGTGGGCTCCCGCGCAATTTTCTGTGCCAGAGGGGGAAAGCCGACTGCCGGGGGCCAATATTTGTAGCCTGCTATGAATATCAGCCCGCAGCTGTCGGCGTAGCCTTTACTGGCTATTAAAATAGGGGGAACCCCCAAAAAATGACATGGGGTCCCCCTATATTTTATAACCAGAAAGGCTACGCAGACAGCTGCAGGCTGATATTCATAGCCTAGAGAGGGGCCATGGATATTGCCACCCCCCCGGCTACAAATACCAGTCCGCAGCTGCCCCAGAAATGGCATATCTGTAGGATGCACCAATTCTGGCACTTAGCCCCTCTCTTCCCTCTCCCATGTATATGGAGTAATAAGGGGTTAATGTCACCTTGCTATCGTAAGGTGACATTAAGCCGGGTTAATAACGGAGAGGCATCATTAAGACGCTTATTCATTATTAATCCAATAATAATAAAGGTTAATAAAACACACACACATTAGGAAAAAAGTATTTTAATATTCTTCATTTAACCATACTTACCATACTTCAGCGCCTGCAAAAAACATAAAATAATAAACCGTATTCTACCTGTCCGCCGTAGTCCAATTAATAGCAAGTGTCCCATGACGATCTCCCCTATAGAACAGTGACATCGGGTGATGCCACTGCTCTATAGGACCCTCAGTGACACACTGACAGGAGACAATGGCTCCTGCAGTGCATCACTGAGGTTACCTGAGTTCAAAGTCTTACTTTATGGCAATTGCTGCCTGGGAAAATTTCTCACACAGCAATGGCATAAAGTGAGACTAGGGACTTTTTTTAACAGCGGCGGAGGAATACAGTGTGGAAGGATACCTTCCTCCCGTCATTGTGTTCCTGGAGCCCCTCGAGAGCGGTCGCACCAGCTGCTGCTGCCGTTCTCCACGGGAGATTGTCATGGGACACTCGTGGATTTCTGCGGACAGGGAGTATATTGGTTGTTTGTTATTTTAACCTTTTTTACAGATGACACTGGCTTCGGGGAACAAAGTGACACGTAATGGTGAGTATATAATCTATGTTTAAGGTACTGTATGTCTGTATGTATGTAATGTATGTAATGTGTTGTGAATTCTGTTCTCGAACTCCCTCCTGTGGTTATGAATTGTACTTCGGCAAGTTCTGTCCATGGACTCCCTCTGGTGGCTGTGAGTGGAGCTGCTGGTTCTGAGGTTCCTTCTCCAGCTGATCTCGTTTAGGCCTTGGCTGGCTGCTCTATTTAACTCCAGTCAGATCGTTACCTGATGCCAGCTGTCAATGTCCTAGTACTGGTTCAGTTTTCTTGGATCTTTCAGATGACCTGTCTACTTCAGCAAAAGCTAAGTCCCTGCTAGCTTATTTGTTACCATTATGTTTTTGTCCAGCTTGCTATTATGATTTTGTCTTGTTAGCTGGAAGCTCTGGGATGCAGAGTGGCACCACCGCGCCGTAAGTCGGTGCGGTGCTCTCTTTTGCACACTCTGCGTGGTTTTTTGTTAGTTTTTTATGCTGACCGCAAAGATACCTTTTCTATCCTCAGTCTATTTAGTTAAGTCTGGCCTCATTTGCTGAAACCTATTTCATTCCTGTGTTTGTGACTTCCATCTTAACTCACAGTCAATATATGTGGGGGGCTGCCTATTTCTTTGGGGGATCTCTCTGAGGCAAGGTAGGCTGTATTTTCTATCTTTAGGGGTAGTTAGCTCTTAGGCTGTGAAGAGGCGTCTAGGCAGAGTCAGGAACGCTCCACGGCTATTTCTAGTTGTTGTGATAGGATTAGGGGTTGCAGTCAGCAGAGCTCCCACTTCCCAGAGCTCGTCCTGTATTACTAGTTTGCTCATCTGGTCATTTCTAGTGCTCCTAACCACCAGTTCAATCATAACAGTAATGTATGAATGTATTGTATGTAGTATGTATGTGGTATGTATGTATGTATGTAGTATGTATGTTGTATGTAGTATGTATGTATGTAGAATGTATGTATGTTTTATGTAGTATGTATGTAATGCATGCAGTATGTAGCATGTATGTAGCATGTAGTATGTATGTAGTATGTATGTAGGATGTATGTAGCATGTAGTATGTATGTAGCATGTATGTAGTATGTATTTAGTATGTATGTAGCATGTATGTAGCATGTATGTAGCATGTATGTAGCATGTAGTATGTATGTAGTATGTATGTAGCATGTATGTAGCATGTATGTAGCATGTACTGTATGTAGCATGTATGTAGCATGTATGTTGCATGTAGTATGTATGTAGCATGTATGTAGTATGTATGCAGCATGTATGTAGCATGTATGTAGCATGTAGTATGTATGTAGTATGTAAGTAGCATGCATGTAGCATGTATGTGGCATGTAGTATGTATGTAGAGCATGTATGTAGCATGTCTGTAGCATGTATGTAGCATTTTTTTTTTACATTTAACACATTAGCCGGATGATGGGACTACTACTGTCCCATCATTGGCTAATGTGTCAATCACTGTCACTGTAGCAGGCATCGTCCGATGGGACCTGTAGTCCCATTGGACGATACCTACACACCGCACAGAGCCCCGGCAGCCCACACAGAGCCCCGGCAGCCCATAGATAGCCCCGGCACGCCACACAGAGCCCCAAACAGAGCCCCAGCAGCCCATACAGAGCCCAGGGAGGCCCGCACAGACCACCGGCAGCCCATACAGAGCCCCGGGAGGCCCGCACAGACCACCGGCAGCACATACAGAGCCCTGGGAGGCCCACACAGACCACCGGCAGCCCATACAGAGCCCCGGGAGGCCCGCACAGACCATCGGAAGCCCATGCAGAGCCCCAGGAGGCCTGCACAGACCACCGACAGCCCATACAGAGCCCCGGGAGGCCCGCATAGAGCACCGGCAGCACATACAGAGCCCTGGGAGGCCCACACAGACCACCGGCAGCCCATACAGAGACCCGGGAGGCCTGCACAGACCATCGGAAGCCCATGCAGAGCCCCGGGAGGCCTGCACAGACCACCGGCAGCCCATACAGAGCCCCGGGAGGCCCGCACAGCCACTGGCAGCACATACAGAGAAAAATACAGGGGCCAAGGGCCCAGTCAGCTCACCAACAGATCACAGGAGCACGTGAACCCGTCCTGACCCAGACGTAGCAACAGCTGAAGACATAAGAAATGTGAAGAACAGGATGTAGAAGCACAGAAAGGGCTTATTTACATTCCAATATTTGTGTCCCATTGACTTGCATTGGTATCGGGTATCGGTATCGGCGATATCCGATATTTTTTGGATATCGGCCGATCTAATCCGATACCAATACTTTTGGATATCGGAAGGTATCGCTCAACACTAATAAAGACTTATCCAGACACTTGCAGCAGTAATTACTACTTTTGCACTACAAAATATTAACTTTAGGGGATAAATAGTTATCCACACTGATGTTTTCAGCTATGTTGCCCTATTTGTTGTTTGCTTCACAAGAAAAAGTAAACCAAACCTTAACAGCTGTAGGCAAGTTGTTTATATGAATTAATGCAAACCCTAGAAAAAAACAGCAAAATTCCAGGTTGTTAGATAACAAAGCATAAAAAATGCCAAGGAGCGTGAATACATTAGCAAGCCACTGTATTTCTGACTTATGATAGTTCTGGTTCTGTATTCATTTCATTAATTTCACCATTTGTTTTTGGCAAAAAAGGCAAATTGGTCACCTGAGCTTGTTTCCTGACTCATTTGTGGGGTGATGCTGTATGGGTCATATGTATTGTTGAGCATTCCGATACCGCAAGTATCGGGTATCGGCTGATACTTGCGGTATCGGAATTCCGATACCGAGATCCGATACTTTTGTGGTATCGGGAATCGGTATCGAAACAACATTAATGTGTAAAATAAAGAATTTAAATAAAAAATATTGATATACTCACCTGTCCGGAGGCCCCTGGACATCACCGCTGGTAACCGGCAGCCTTCTTTGCTTAAAATGAGCGCGTTTATGGCCTTCCATGATGTCACGGTTTCTGATTGGTCGCGTGCCGCTCATGTGACCACCACGCGACCAATCACAAGCCGTGACGTAATTCTCAGGTCCTAAATTCCTAATTCTAGGAATTTAGGACCTGAGAATTACATCACGGCTTGTGATTGGTCGCGTGGCGGTCACATGAGCGGCACGCGACCAATCAGAAGCCGTGACATCATGGAAGGCCATAAACGCGCTCATTTTAAGCAAAGAAGGCTGCCGGTTCACAGCGGTAAGGTCCAGGCTGCGTCGGAAAGGTGAGTATATCAATATGTTTTATTTGTATTCTTTATTTTACACATTAATATGGATCCCAGTGCCTGAAGGAGAGTTTCCTCTCCTTCAGACCCTGGGAACCATCAGGGATACCTTCCAATACTTGAGACCCATTCACTTGTATTGGTATCGGGTATCGGTATCGGATCAGATCCGATACTTTGCCGGTATCAGCCGATACTTTCCGATACCGATACTTTCAAGTATCGGATGGTATCGCTCAACACTAGTCATATGACCTTTCTCTCTATTTTTCAATTCAATTCAAATGAGCTTTATTGGCAGGACTAAGTACTAAGTAGCATTGCCAAAGCATATGGTAAAAATACGGGGGTGGGGGAGAGGCATATAGAGGTCCAGGATATATCAGACTCCTTTTAGAGGATAGGGGATGTTTCCAGGGTGGGGTATAGGAGTCCATGACATATCAGGCTCTTTAGTTGGCGGATAGGGATATCTCCAGTGTTGAGGTACAGGAGTCCATGACATATCAGGCTCCTCTTAGTCTGTGGCAGGCACTGACATATTCCGCTGCTATGGCCACTGCACTTTCCTCTTCCCCCAGTATTATCAGCAGTTTCTCTTCCTCCTCCATGGAGGTGAAGTCTGGGAGGAGATCAGACAGTCTCTTGAAGTGAGTGTCCCTCACTGCGGAGTATTTGGGGCACCTCAGCAGGAAGTGGGCCTCATCCTCCATGGCCTCCTGGGGGCACTGCTGGCAGAGTCTGCTCTCTCGGGGCTTGTAGTTCTGTCGGTGCCACCAGGATTCGATGAGTAGGCTGTGGGCGCTCAGTCTGTACCGGCTCAGGATCTGTAAATCTTTGGGGGTTTCTATTTTCTCTAGATATGGGGCCAGTTTGTACTCCCTCTGTAGATTCTGGTATATTGTTAGTTTCTTAGATTTGTTTATGTCGTTCCTCCAGATGCTGAGATATTCCTCTTTGACTTTGTGTCTATATCTATCATACATACAGTCCTTTGCTAAGTGGGCAACTGGGAAATGGATGTCACAAGGTGAATTCTGCTTATGGTACCATAACAATATATCTAGGCCCTAAATTGCTCCAACTAGGAAACTTGAACATGCAATTTGATCAATGCACATGCACTACATTTCTAATGTTGCTGGTCAGTAAAACTTCTAATTATAAGCTTTCAAACATTACAGGCCCAGAGGCCATTGTTAAGCTTGATAGGGTTAAAATATTTATTGATTATGTGGCTCTTAATAGTGTAAGTAGCCAATGCTGCCTAAACAAATCACCATGGCCTGCAGCCTCTCTGAACTTGTCTCCCATCCAGCACACATGGAATGTAATTGATTGGAAATTGCAAAGGGAGCTGTCAACCATGGATCAGGATGATTTTCACGTCCAAGTGAACTTAGTGTGTCACAACATTCCTCCAACAATAGTGATGAGCAAACGTTCTCAGTGATACCATATCATTCTAGTATCTGGGTGCTCAGATGTGCTAGGCACTTGTCGAGCATTGGCTGGTGCTCGGCTTTAGAGGGGTTGTCCACTACTTTCAATTAACCCCCCAATGTATCCCCCCAGGGCCCCTACTGAATTTTGTAAATACTTTATCTTGCCATTTTAGCCTGTGAGCGGCACTATGCCGGCGGCTGAGTCTGGGTCACGTGACCCCCAGGCTGTTGCCGCCGCTAATTTCCGCCGATGTCATGTCAATTTCCAGACTCTGGAAATTGACGTGACGTCATCAGCAGGTGTGACCCAGCCTCCACAGACAGCAGTCACTCATCAAGAGTGACTGGTCTGTGGGCGGTGCTGGGGGATGTGTGCGGGTCTGCGCTGGGATCTGCGGGCGTGGCAGTCTGCTGGCTGTGCTGGGATGTGCAGCCGGTGCTGGGATCTGCATGCGGGGTGGTCTGCACAGTGGGTCTGAAGGCGGCGCTGGGATCTGCTGGTGGTGCTGGGATGTGCGGGCAGGGCGGGGGGTCGGTGGGGCAGTGGATCATTAGCCAATGATGGGACAGTTATAGTCCCATAATCCAGCTAATGTGTTGAATGAAAAAAAACACATACACATATACAGTACATACATACAACATACATTACACTCATACAGTACATACAACATACATTACACACATACAGTACATACAACATACAACATGCACAATGCAACATGCACAATGCAACATACAATGTGCACCATGCAACATACAACATACAACATGTGACATGCAACATGTGACATGTGACATACATCATGCACCATGCAACATACACCATGAACAATGCGACATGCAACATACAACTTGCACCATGCGACAATCAACATGTGACATGCAACATGTGACATACAACATGCACCATGCGATATGCAACATGCAACATACAACATGCACCATGTGACATACAACATGCAACATACAACATACAACATGCACCATGTGACATACAGCATGTGGCATGCAAAATTTGACATGTGACATGCGATATGCAACATGTGACATACAACATGCACCATACAACATACGCCATGAAACATGTGACATACAACATGCACCATGCGACATACAACATGCAACATGCGCCGTACAACATGCGACATGCGACATACAATATGCACCATGCGACATGCAACATACAACATGCACCATGTGACATGCAACATATAACATGCACAATGTGACATATAGGATGCAACATGTGACATACAACATGCACCATTCAACATACAACATGTGACATGCAACATACAACATGCACCATGTGACATGCAACACACAACATACATCATGCACCATGCAAAATACAACATGTGACATGCAACATGTGACATGCGACATACAACATGCGACATGCAACATGCCACATGCTACATACAACGTGCACCATGCAACATGCAACATGCCACATACAACATGCAACATATAACATGCCACATACAGTACATATATACAGTACATACAACATACATATAGACATGCAGTGCATACATATAGACATTCAATACATAAAACATAGAGTACATACGCACCATCACCTTGTCGACTTGATCCCCGATGCCATTGTCACCTGTAAAAATATTAAAATAATAAACAACACTATACTCCCTGGGTCCTCAGATATCCAATTAAAACGAGTGTCCCACAATGATCTCCCGTGGAGAGCAGCAGCAACAGCTGATGTGACAGCTCTCCAGGGGCTCCAGGAATACAAGGACGGAAAGTATCCTTTCGCACTGTATTCCTCCGCCCCCTGTGAGAAATAGCCACTACTCTCACTTGTGGCACTGCTGTGTGGGAAAATTCTCACACAGCTTTGCCATAAAGTGAGAGCAAAAAACAAAGCACCAGAAAGACAGTTTGTATAGTCCAAAAAGGTAAAAAGATAAATAATTTATTTATTGTAGAGGGTGAGAAACGAAGTCATAGCAAAAGGAAAGGAAACCAGAAGGAGTTCTGCCCTGCAAAAGGCTGCATCCTTCTGAGGTGCAGGATCAGGTAGGCGGAGCACCAAGGGAGCAACAGTCTCTATGCCTTGCTCCAGAGAATGGCAGGACAGCTAATTCCAAGTTACTGATCCGCCCTATACCCAGGAGGCACCGTGGCAACTTGTGGGGGCCGGGGCGTACTAGAGTCCCTGTAAAAAGCCTCAGGCCATCAGTCATACGGGTTTGTCCTATACTTACCATCTGGGGGACAGAGAAAGAGACCTAACATCTGGAACATCTACAACAGTTATGAGAACCTTATGAGAGGCTCAGCACCCAGGCGCTAGAGGAAGCATAATGATTTCCACCTGGATAAGTGGACTCTGGATTTGTCTTCAGACCGGCCAGACTCTGCCTACCCTGTGGTCTGTTACCCTGGACTGTGGATGCTGAAGCCTTCAGTAAAGGTAAAGAGACTGCAACCTTGTGTCTTCATTCTTCACTGAGCCTCTCACCATCCACCATCTACACACTGGGAAGCCCTGGGGACATACTTCACCTGTGGGAAGGTATACCATCTAGCTGCCATAACATCTCCCCAGCGGACCCCTAAGCAGAATCGGTCACCCTGACCAAATACCACAGGTGCCATCACGAACATTTCCCCTTTAAAGACCTTTCCCCTTTTACAACGGATATCCCTAGGGCCATGGACCGGGTCAGCCACCGTGACATCCCCCTTGAGAACCAAAGGACCTGGTACCGAGTACCCCACTGCCCTATGGGGGCGATCCACTGATCCTTATGCCTGTGAGGGTTTTTTGCCTCTTATATATTCTTGCATTTTAGTCTCCATTTGCGGTTTGCACATGCATATCCTCAATCTGTTTATACTTTGTCCCCTATTATCTATATGAAACTTGAACTAATGTAGTTGCCCTGTTTCTGCCCATAATAAATATGTCCGCTCTTTTTTCTTTTACTCTATTGCGCAAGCACTGCCTCATTTTCTTTATATTCTTTTTTGTCTATAATAATATGTCTGTTTTTTCTTATTTTACTTTATTGCACAAGCGCCACCTCACTTTTCTTATATTCCTCCGGTCTCTGCTCTCGTGGAATGTCTGCTGTCTGGTCACATGGGGCCCCACGTGTTCCAGCATCAGCTGATCGGGCAGTGATGCAGTGCACTGGCGCACTCGCTGTTGTTATGACAACATTGTTTAATTTCCTGTTGCGGCCATACTATATAAACTCACGGTCTCGGCACTTTGACACGCCCCCTGAGGAAGGAGTCATTCCAAAACCCACGTCGGGGTGGGCTGTGCACGGCGTGGGGTTTTGATCCTACTGTATGTTTACTGTCAATCCCTTTCTCTAGTGATATCTCCACTGATGTGGCAGTGTACAGTGTACATATTGATGGAAGCCCATTGTAGGCTAAGATATATTTTGACTATGTTTGCTCTATACTATCACTGGTGGAATTGCCTTGATACCTACAAATTGGATTGACTCCCTGTGCTGTTCAACTGCCCTGGTCTGTTCTTTATGTGCTGCTTTTTTATGTGTTTTTCTCCTACTATGCCATTTATCTGGTTGTTATACAATTTAAATAAATTATATACATTTTTACCTTTTTGGACTATGCAAACTGTTTTTCTGGTGCTTTGTTTTTTGTCTTATTGAATTATGAAGTTAGTCCTGCAATTGTCCATATATGGACTGGGGACACTACTTAGGGTTTTATGTGTTTGATAATATTTTTTATATGACCTCATTTTTCCTGGTTGCATGACGTTATCCTTTATTGCTGTTCGATTTCATAAAGTGAGAGCGTCTGAACTCAGGTAACCTCTTCAGTGATGCACTGCAGGAGCCATTGTCTCCTGTCAGTGTGTCACTGAAGGTCTATAGAGCAGTGACATCACCTGATGTCACTGTTCTATAGAGGAGATTGTCATGGGACATTCGTTATTAATTGGACTACGGCGGACAGGTAGTATATGGTTGGTTTATTATTTTAATTTTTTTTTGCAGGCAATCGAGTATGGTAAGTATGGTTAAATTAAGAATATGAAAATACTTTTTTCTGTCTGTGTCTTTAATTTTTTTTAACCCTTTGACTACTATAGGATTAGTAATGGATAGGCGACTTATTGACGCCTCTCCATTATTTACCGGGCTTAATGTCACCTTACAATAGCAAGGTGACATTAACCCATCATTACCCCATATCCCACCACCACAGGGGAGTGGGAAGAGAGGGGCTAAGTGCCAGAATTGGTGCATCTAACATATGCACCATTTCTGGGGTGGCTGCGGGCTGGTATTTTTAGCCAGGGGGGCAATATCCATGGCCCATCTCTAGGCTATGAATATCAGCCTGCAGCTGTCTGCGTAGCCTTTCTGGCTATAACATATAGGGGGACCCCACATCATTTTTTGTGGGGTCCCCCTATTTTAATAGCCAGTAAAGGCTACGCAGACAGCTGTGGGCTGATATTCATAGCCTGGGAGGGGCTATGGTATTAACCCCTTCCCAGGCAACAAATATTGGCCCCCAGCTGTTGGATTGCCCCCTCTGGTGCAGAAAATTGCGTGGGAGCTCACGCCATTTTGTTTTTCATTTTTTTTAATTGTAACATATTGTTCATTAACTCCTTTCTGCCAGCTGACAGAATAGTATGTCAGCTGGCAGTATCCCCCGCTTTGAGGTGGGCTCCGGCGGTGAGCCCACTTAAAGGCAGCAACATGTCAGCTGTTTTAAAAAAAAAAATCATGATCGCTATACGGCGTAGCGAGAAAAAAAATCAAAAGCCAAAATTATGTTTTTTTGGTCTTCGTGGCATTGCATTAAAATGCAATAACGGGCGATCAAAAGAATGTATATGCACAAAAGTGGTATCATTAAAAACGTCAGCTCGGCACTCAAAAAAATAGCCCTCACACAACCCAATATCTCAGAAAATATAGACGCTACGGGTATCTGAAAATGGCACAATTATTTTATTTATTTTCTTTTAGCAAAGTTTGGATTTTGTTTTCACCACTTAGATAAAAAATAACCTAGACATGTTTGGTGTCTATAAACTCGTAATGACCTGTAGAATCATAAAGGCAGGTCAGTTTTAGGCTGTGTGCACATGTTGCAGATTTGGGTGCAAAATTTTCTGCACAAAATCAGCAGCTCCTGCCAGAAAACGCAGCTGCGTTTTTTATGCTTTTTTGCACGTTTTTGGCACGGTTTGGATGAGTTTTTTAATTCAGTTTTTGGTGCAGTTTTTGCACGGTTTTGATGCAGTTTTTGGTGCATATTTTGCATGGTTTTGATGCGTTTATTGGTGGCGTTTTGATGCCTTTTTATGCAGTTTTTGTTGCGATTTTTGTTGTGTTTTTTGTGCGGTTTACATGCAGTTTTGATGCAGTTTTTGGTGTATTATTTTACCCGGGTTTTGATACGTTTTTGTTGCAGTTTTTGGTGCTTTTTTGCACTGTTTTGATTCAGTTTTTGGTGCGTTTTTTGAGCAGTTTTGATGCAATTTTGGTGCATTTTCTTGCTCGGTTTTGATGCAGTTTTTCGTGCAGTTTTGATGCGTTTTCGTTCAGTTTTTGGTGCTTTTTTGCATGGTTTTGATTCAGCTTTTGGTGTAGTTTTGATGCATTTTTAATGCGTTTTTGGTGCGCTTTTTGAGCGGTTTTGATGTGTTTTGTGTTTTTTTTGCAGTTTTGTTTCAGTTTTTGGTGCAGTTTTGATGCGTTTTGCTGCAGTTTTTGGTGCGTTTTTTTGTGCGGCTTTTAAGCGGTTTTGGTGCGGTTTTTGGTGCTTTTTGCGCTGTTTAGATGCAGTTTTTGGTGCAGATTTTGTGCAGTTTTGATGCAGTTTTGGTGCGTTTTCTTGCTCGGTTTTGATGCAGTTTTTGGTGCAGTTTTGATGCGTTTTGGTGCAGTTTTTGGTGCTTTTTTCGCACCGTTTTGATTCATTTTTTGGTGTGGTTTTGATGCATTTTTGATGCAGTTTTTGGTGCTTTTTTGAGCATTTTTAATACGTTTTTGGTGCGGTTTTTGAGCAGTTTTGATGCAATTTTGATGCTTCTTTTGCTGTTATGCATTTTTGGTGCAGTTTTTGTGCAGTTTTGATTCAGTTTTTGGTGCAGTTTTGATGCATTTTTGATAGAGTTGTTGGTCCATTTTTTGGTGCGTTTTTTGCATGGTTTTGATGTATTTTTTGGTGCGGTTTTTGTGCAGTTTTGATGCGTTTTTGATTCGTTTTTTATGCAGCTTTTGGTGCGGTTTTTGCACGTTTTTTATGCATTTTTGTGCATTTTTTAATGCGTTTTTGTACGCGTTTTTGAAAGCTAAATAAAGATAAATGATTGAACAAAAAAAAAGATTTGTGCTGTCATTATTGTCCAACATCCTCTTTTACATTTGTCCAACCCACACTCCATTAAACACACAGATAGACAGATAGATGATAGATGAGATGGATAGATCTACATATAGTTAGATCTATAGATGCATACATCTATCTATTCATATAGCTAGCTATAGATATACAGTGGGGCAAAAAAGTATTTAGTCAGTCAGCAATAGTGCAAGTTCCACCACTTAAAAAGATGAGAGGCGTCTGTAATTTACATCATAGGTAAACCTCAACTATGGGAGACAACTGAGAAAAAAAAATCCAGAAAATCACATTGTCTGTTTTTTTATCATTTTATTTGCATATTCTGGTGGAAAATAAGTATTTGGTCAGAAACAAAATTTCATCTCAATACTTTGTAATATATCCTTTGTTGGCAATGACAGAGGTCAAACGTTTACTGTAAGTCTTCACAAGGTTGCCACACACTGTTGTTGGTATGTTGGCCCATTCCTCCATGCAGATCTCCTCTAGAGCAGTGATGTTTTTGGCTTTTCGCTTGGCAACACGGACTTTCAACTCCCTCCAAAGGTTTTCTATAGGGTTGAGATCTGGAGACTGGCTAGGCCACTCCAGGACCTTGAAATGCTTCTTACGAAGCCACTCCTTCGTTGCCCTGGCGGTGTGCTTTGGATCATTGTCATGTTGAAAGACCCAGCCACGTTTCATCTTCAATGCCCTTGCTGATGGAAGGAGGTTTGCACTCAAAATCTCACGATACATGGCCCCATTCATTCTTTCATGTACCCAGATCAGTCGTCCTGGCCCCTTTGCAGAGAAACAGCCCCAAAGCATGATGTTTCCACCACCATGCTTTACAGTAGGTATGGTGTTTGATGGATGCAACTCAGTATTCTTTTTCCTCCAAACACGACAAGTTTTGTTTCTACCAAACAGTTCCAGTTTGGTTTCATCAGACCATAGGACATTCTCCCAAAACTCCTCTGGATCATCCAAATGCTCTCTTGCAAACTTCAGACGGGCCCGGACATGTACTGGCTTAAGCAGTGGGACACGTCTGGCACTGCAGGATCTGAGTCCATGGTGGCGTAGTGTGTTACTTATGGTAGGCCTTGTTACATGGGTCCCAGCTCTCTGCAGTTCATTCACTAGGTCCCCCCGCGTGGTTCTGGGATTTTTGCTCACCGTTCTTGTGATCATTCTGACCCCACGGGGTGGGATTTTGCGTGGAGCCCCAGATCGAGGGAGATTAACAGTGGTCTTGAATGTCTTCCATTTTCTAATTATTGCTCCCACTGTTGATTTCTTCACTCCAAGCTGGTTGGCTATTGCAGATTCAGTCTTCCCAGCCTGGTGCAGGGCTACAATTTTGTTTCTGGTGTCCTTTGACAGCTCTTTGGTCTTCACCATAGTGGAGTTTGGAGTCAGACTGTTTGAGGGTGTGCACAGGTGTCTTTTTATACTGATAACAAGTTTAAACAGGTGCCATTACTACAGGTAATGAGTGGAGGAAAGAGGAGACTCTTAAAGAAGAAGTTACAGGTCTGTGAGAGGCAGAAATCTTGATTGTTTGTTTCTGACCAAATACCTATTTTCCACCATAATATGCAAATAAAATGATAAAAAAACAGACAATGTGATTTTCTGGATTTTTTTTTCTCAGTTTGTCTCCCATAGTTGAGGTCTAACTATGATGTAAATTACAGACGCCTCTCATCTTTTTAAGTTGTGGAACTTGCACTATTGCTGACTGACTAAATACTTTTTTGCCCCACTGTATCTGGATAGATATGTCTATGGATAGATATATCTATTGATAGATGTAAGATAAAGAAAATTAGAGCAGCACAAAGAAAGAGTCCAGGTGCAGAGCCCCCCAAGGCAAATACCAAACCTCAATTATAAAAATCCAGAAACATTGGAGGCAGCACACCATTTTGTAGTGAAAAGGAGCTACTTGATCAGCCCAGAAAGCGACATTTTGGTCCCAACAGGAACCTTTCTCAAGCTATTGATAGATGTATGGATAGTGTAGGGTGCGTGTCCACTGTCCTGATTACATCCGGATTAGCTGCAGATTGGATGCTGCGTACTTGTAGTCCCATTGGATGATGCCTGCACATACACCCCCAAAGACCCCGGCACAGACCCAAACACACCCTGACAGCGCCGCACACACTCGCACAGCCCCGCACACACCCAAACAGTCCCGCACACACCCGAACAGTCCCGCACACACCCGAACAGCCCCTCATACACCTGAACAGTCCCCCACACACCTGAACAGTCCCCCACACACTCAAACAGTTCCGCACACACCCGAACAGTCCCACACACACCCGAACAGTCCCGCATACACCCACACACATCCAAACAGCCCACAAACCCCACCTGCACACACATACACGCACACAGTCACTGCCAACATTCCACCCACACACTTCTCTCCTCCCAAACTGCAGCTTTTCTCTGACCCACCTCTGCAGCAAAACTGCAGATCTTTTTTACATCTGCGGTTTTGCTGCGGATGTGCCCAACTCAATGCAAATCTATGGATGCAAAAATGCTGCAGTTCCGCACAAAAGAAGTGGCATGCTGTGGAAAAAAAGCTGCGTTTCGGTGTGACTTTTTTCACAGCATGTGCACAAGTCTGCGGCTCCCATAGACTTAGGCCGGTGTCACATTTTGCTGTACATGCATAATACGCAGAAATGATCACAAAACAGTGATCCGTATGTCATTTGTAGGCAGGGTGTGGCTGCGTATTTTGCTTATGTAAACATCCGTATGTAACCCGTATGGCATCCGTACGGCAAGATTTTCTCGCCGGCTTGCAAAATGGACATACAATGGATCCATGGGCTCAAATATTCGTGAAAACATATATACAGTCTCTCTCTCTCTCTCTCTCTCTCTCTCTCTCTATATATATATATATATATATATATATATATATATATATATATATATACAGTGGGGCAAAAAAGTATTTAGTCATTCAGCAATAGTGCAAGTTCCACAACTTAAAAAGATGAGAGGCGTCTGTAATTTACATCATAGGTAGACCTCAACTATGAGAGACAAACTGAGAAAAAAAAAAAACAGAAAATCACATTGTCTGTTTTTTTATCATCTTATTTGCATATTATGGTGGAAAATAAGTATTTGGTCAGAAACAAAATTTCATCTCAATACTTTGTAATATATCCTTTGTTGGCAATGACAGAGGTCAAACGCTTTCTGTAAGTCTTCACAAGGTTGCCACACACTGTTGTTGGTATGTTGGCCCATTCCTCCATGCAGTTCTCCTCTAGAGCAGTGATGTTTTTGGCTTTTCGCTTGGCAACACGGACTTTCAACTCCCTCCAAAGGTTTTCTATAGGGTTGAGATCTGGAGACTGGCTAGGCCACTCCAGGACCTTGAAATGCTTCTTACGAAGCCACTCCTTCGTTGCCCTGGCGGTGTGCTTTGGATCATTGTCATGTTGAAAGACCCAGCCACGTTTCATCTTCAATGCCCTTGCTGATGGAAGGAGGTTTGCACTCAAAATCTCACGATACATGGCCCCATTCATTCTTTTATGTACCCGGATCAGTCGTCCTGGCCCCTTTGCAGAGAAACAGCCCCAAAGCATGATGTTTCCACCACCATGCTTTACAGTAGGTATGGTGTTTGATGGATGCAACTCAGTATTCTTTTTCCTCCAAACACGACAAGTTGTGTTTCTACCAAACAGTTCCAGTTTGGTTTCATCAGACCATAGGACATTCTCCCAAAACTCCTCTAGATCATCCAAATGCTCTCTAGCAAACTTCAGACGGGCCCGGACATGTACTGGTTTAAGCAGTGGGACACGTCTGGCACTGCAGGATCTGAGTCCATGGTGGCGTAGTGTGTTACTTATGGTAGGCCTTTTTACATTGGTCCCAGCTCTCTCCAGTTCATTCACTAGGTCCCCCCGCGTGGTTCTGGGATTTTTGCTCACCGTTCTTGTGATCATTCTGACCCCACGGGGTGGGATTTTGCGTGGAGCCCCAGATCGAGGGAGATTATCAGTGGTCTTGAATGTCTTCCATTTTCTAATTATTGCTCCCACTGTTGATTTCTTCACTCCAAGCTGGTTGGCTATTGCAGATTCAGTCTTCCCAGCCTGGTGCAGGGCTACAATTTTGTTTCTGGTGTCCTTTGACAGCTCTTTGGTCTTCACCATAGTGGAGTTTGGAGTCAGACTGTTTGAGGGTGTGCACAGGTGTCTTTTTATACTGATAACAAGTTTAAACAGGTGCCATTACTACAGGTAATGAGTGGAGGAAAGAGGAGACTCTTAAAGAAGAAGTTACAGGTCTGTGAGAGCCAGAAATCTTGATTGTTTGTTTCTGACCAAATACTTATTTTCCACCATAATATGCAAATAAAATGATAAAAAAACAGACAATGTGATTTTCTGGATTTTTTTTTCTCAGTTTGTCTCCCATAGTTGAGGTCTAACTATGATGTAAGTTACAGACGCCTCTCATCTTTTTAAGTGGTGGAACTTGCACTATTGCTGAATGACTAAATACTTTTTTGCCCCACTGTATATATATATATATATATATATATATATATATATATATATATATATATATATGGCAGTGAGACACATATATATATATATATATATATTTATTTATTTTTCATACAGCACAAGATAGCAGAAAAGCCGGTAATTCAATTACCGGCTTTTGCTATCTCCTTCCCAAACCCGACAGGATATGAGACATGGTTTACATACAGTACACCATTTCATATCCCTTTTTTTGCATATTCCTCACTGCTAATGTTAGTAGTGTGTGTGCAAAATTTGGCAGCTCTAGCTGTTAAAATAAAGGGTTAATTCATGGAAAAAACTGGTGTGGGCTCCCACACAATTTTCTCCTCCAGAGTGGGAAAGCCAGTGACTGAGGGCAGATATTAATAGCCCAGAGAGGGAGCATGGTGATTGCCCCCCCGGCTAAAAACATCTGCCCCCAGCCACCCCAGAAAAGGCACATTCTGGCACTTAGCCTCTCTCTTCCCACTCCCCTATCACTGTATCTCACTGACATATATATATATATATATATATATATATATATATATATATGAATATGCATATATTCATCATTGTAATGAGCGGTACCACATGACCGCTCACACAGTACAAGCTGTCGGTGCTGAGAGGAAACATGGCAGGAGCTGGGTGAGTATTTCTCTGCAAGCAGGTGGGCGCACGGGGGGTGGGAGGCGGGAGGTGACCCCCAAACTTTATTTTTAACAAAAAAAACTTGATTTCTTATCTCTTCTCTCCTGCAGGGGAGAAGAGATGAATGCCGCCTTCAGCACCACATGCAGGGCACAGCGCTTACTGTAGCGCTGTCTCTCCTGCATGGTCTGTGTGGTCCTCAGGTGGCTCATGGCTTCTGCACGTGTGCCACACTGGTGTGCCACGTGAGCACATGGACACGCGGACACGGATAACTCCAGTACCGATTTCTCCGGTACCGCAATTATCTGGATGTGTGAGACTGACCTAACTAAAATGATGAACTGATCACTGGGCGGCACACAAAGCTATCCGGCAATGGCAACCACAGAGGTCTCCTACAGACCCCAGGTTATCATGTCAACCCATCAGTGACCCAGAGTCATGTGACACGGGTGCCAATGGGCGAGGTTTATGATGTGCTTCCGGCGCGATCATGTGAAATGCCACTCTCAGAAATTGACAGCGGTATTTAACATGTTAATAGCAGCAGGTTGGATCACAATTCCACCTGCGGATGTTAGGGGTACATGTCAGCTGATTAAATGAGTTGACATATGTAGGAAAAGTGGCAGGCTCTTCACCAGAGCCAGCAGAAAGCAGAGGGAGGTGACCTCAGATGTACCTATACATTCAAATTTGTGAAGGGGTTAATGTTTGAATCCTCGCTCCTCATGGATTGTAATACCTTAGACATCTTGTTAGTGGCACTACTGTGATTGGCTGGCCGCTTTACCTCATCAGAGGTTATAAAAGGACCAGTGTCGCCATGCTCGGCACACTGACCCCATTGCACAGGGACAGTTTTGAATGGAGGTAGAGAGTTGTTGTCTAGGTCTGTGAGTACAGTTGTAGGAATCAAAGTCCTCTAGTGATGATACTTTGCTGAACTATTATACTAAAAGTCCTTCTAAGGCCGGGATCACACATGCAAGAAAGTCGGCTGAGTCTCGCATTTTAATACCTGGCCCTGCCACCTGCACTCCAGAGCGGAGCATGTGGCTCCATGTATTGCTATGCGGCCGCATGCTCTGCTCCGGAGTGCAGGCGGTAGGACCAGGTTTTAACATGCGAGACTTGGCCAACTTTCACGCATGTGTGATCCCAGCCTAAAGGTAAATTTTGTTCTTTGCTGATTCTATGTGAAACATTCTGCATTTAGCCCAGGAACAGCAGATGGAGCAGGGAAAGTGGCTGAGTACAACCTTTAGGCAGGGCTTAGGACTTTGCAGTCCATTGCTAAATATATAGCTTCTGCAGTTGACCACATATGTTTTGTCGAAAAATTTACTATTGTCATCCATACAGTTTAACCTGCTTTGTGTAAAATTATGGTGGTTTAAATAGGAAAAAACTCTTGACCTGCTATAGGTGACCAGATTTTTTTGGTTCAAAAATTGACTATTGTCATCCATACAGCTTAACCTGCTTTATGTGAATTTACGGTGGTTTGAAATCTAAAAAAAAGTTCGCCTGCTACACATGACCAATTTTGCTTTTAATGAAAAAAATGTATTTTCAATTAATCAAGGAAACTTGGTTAACAGAGACCTAGCAATTAGAAAATGCATGCATGCGGCAAGGGACAGGTAAGTGGAAGTGCTGATTATGGGCAACTCAGATAGTGAGTACGTGAGGCAAGTGTGACTACGCCTGTTGCTTGAGCACAGGCAACACACCCATCCATATCACATAGCTTCCTGGGCCACTTTACAGGGATGAACAGGACTTCTGAAACAACAGCAGTGTGAACAGGAAGTCGATTGTATAGCAGTGTATAGCAAATAATGCTTTCAGGATGATTGCCAGCACACCCATCTGCCACACTCTCCAGACTCACCAGAAAAGACTCTAAATCACTTAATTGTCACCCTGATGATCCTTCATCCCACCATGTTGAGTCTCAGGAGCCTTGTGATCCCACGCTAGGACACTCCGAGGAGCTCTTTACATAATTATGTCTCGATTGTAGTCTCTCACCCTGCATGTTCCAAAAGGGAAAGGAGGATATGCTATGTAGCGATGCACAAAACTTAGAGTAGCCAAAGTCACAAGAAGATAATGGTGGGGAACGCCAAATTTTCACTAAGGAGGTATTTTTTTTTTTGTAAATTCTTTATTTATAGAAAGAACTGGCAACATTACAAACATTTTATAGCTGAGTAATTAAGCCATGTCTGTTGCAATAAAAAACAATGAGCAAATATAAACTAACATCATTAAGGGAGGGTAGGAGAGGGAGGAAAGGAGGGTTGGCAGGGCAGGGCAGGAAGGCAGAGGGATTAAGTCGGGTAGGGAAAAAAAAATGAAAGAAACAAATGAACAGAACAATTCAAGTACACATGTGGACATCACTCTAAAGTAAGCAGTACGGTAGCAGGAAATTCGCAAGAGAGCAAAGAGAAATCAAAGGCAGTGTTAAGGCGCATCAGATCGGAACGTTTTCCAAGGGAGCCAATTAGTTCTAAAACGTTCATGGGCATGCATTTCCCAACTTGAAAGTTCCTCTAGTCTGTAGATATGGTCTATTTTGTTAAGTTACTCACCTATTGTTGGGGGGGACTCGCTCTTCCAATGAATAGTTATTCAATGTTTTGCAGCACTTAGCAACAGAGGAAGAAGGCCATGTTTAGATGGTTTAAAGTTGTTCGTCGGGCATGAGAGAATGGCCTCAAAGGCCATCAAGTTGGTTTTAATAAGTTTTTGCTTTTAAGAGTGTGGTTTATTTCCTCCCAGAAATTTCTAATCTGAGAACATTGCCAAAATATGTGTGCATGGTTACTTTGGCTGTCCTGTCACCTCCAGCATCCGATAAGCCCAGATGGTGAAGTTTAACCGGAGTCATATGCCATCTGGTTAGTATTTTGTATGAATTTTCCTGCAGTAGGATACAACGAGAAAAACCTCGAGCATACATCAACATTTTGGAAATCTGGTCATCTGAAAAAGTAATATTAAGTTCAGATTCCCAGGAATAAATAAAGGAGGGTTTAGAGTTCTGGGGAGGGGTAATGAGCCGGGAGTATATATGAGGTATTACTCTATATCTAGCTAAACCTGTTTTAAGCAACAAATTTAACCACGACCAGCTGGACTTATGCTGAAATTGTTTTCTGAATTGTATAAGAATACGTTTGATATGGTGTTCTTGAAGGAAATTCTTTGGGAAAGTCAGGGCGCTACTAGGCCAGATATCATTTTTAAGAGTTTTTTTGTCATAAAAATTAGCAAGAGAATCCATAGGGATCTTAGACCAAAGGTTATATGAATTCTTGAAGTTAGGATTTACAAGATATGGGATGGCTGCAATAGGGGTTAATGATGAGGGACAAGATTCCGGTGGTAATTCGTTTAGTATAGAGCGTTTGATATGTAGGGTAGCCAAGGAGATATCATCCAGGCCCAACGATTCTAAGGGCTTTGCACGCGAACATAGAAAAGGAATTCCCCTATTGCCCAATAAAGCTATATCAATCATGTCCGACGTACCCCTCTCGAAGTTAAGTGCAATTCTCAACCACCTACATAAATGTATGACTTTATAGTAGATATAAGGGTCAAGGACTCCCAAACTACTGCAGGAAGTGGGATATGTTAACAATTAAAGGGTAGCCTAGCAGGTTTATTCCTCCATATAAATTTAGATATTAAGGACAATATAATTTTGAAGAAAGTAAGGGGGAGACGAATGGGGACCATGTTCATGCAGTATAACAATATAGGCATCAGATATGCTTTGAATATATTGATACGCCCCATCCACGATAAAGTAGGTAAATTATACTAAGGAGGTATATTATGATGATATAGATTTGCCGATAATTCAAATGCTCACTGAACACAGCAATGGATATATATCTCTAATCATAAAAGATGGCATAGTAGATGTCATAAAAGTGAGTGACATATATTTGCTGTACAAAGGAGAATGGAAGACCATTCGGGAATTGTGAAGAACAAAGAGAAGGAAACCGAACATATAGTCAAAGAAGAAATAACTGTGTGTATGATGGTCACTGGTGCGGCACACACCCCAATGCGCATTTCGGATTGTGTCCTTCCCCTGATGAAGGACACGTTCTGAAACACGCAATGGGGTGTGCACCACACCAGTAGTTGTCATACGCACAGATAATCCATTGTGCCCATGCCCACAATATTCTATCTCACTCTGGATTAAATGTACCTCACAGGCTTTGCATCTCCTGCTCGTACTTACTTGCCTTATTGATTCATTGCAATTACAACTACTCCTTTGTTGGTTTTGCATCTCCTATTCTTATTCACTTGCTCTCCTTAACTTTGGGCAGGCCACACAACAATTCAGTGAAGTATAGCTTTTGCCTCTGTATGGATTTACACCCTAGTGGTGTTTTCTTCCATTGTGTATAACCTAGTTATTATTATTATTATTTATTTATTTTTTTTAATTATTATTTTTTTTTTATCTTTGATACTCTGATATCTACATGACTGTTCCAATTTTTCAGTCATACTAATACTGTGAGTCATTTTTTGTCACATTAATACTGTGAGGCACTTTTCTTGTGGGCTTTTTTGTTGACTGTCCTGTTATTTTTGCTGATATATCTGCATATTATTTTTTCAGCCATTACCTAGTGGTTTGATTATTATTATTATCATTATTATTATTATTATTTATTTATATAGCACCATTGCTTCCATGGTGTTGTACATGAGAAGGGGTTACATACAAATTACAGATATCACTTACAGTAAGCAGACTAACAATTACAGACTGATACAGAGGGGCGAGGACCCTGCCTTGCAAGCTTACATTCTACAGGATGGTATAATTTAATTTTTTTGTATAATCATGATTTTTTAAATTGTGCAGGCACCTCTTTTGCATGTAGTGCTACTTCTTACTTCCCTCACTATTAAAGGGAACCTGTCACCCCCAAAATCGAACGTAAGCTAAGCCCACTGGCATCAGGGGCTTATCTACAGCATTCAGTAATGCTGTAGATAAGCCCCCGATGTATCCTGAAAGATGAGTAAAAGAGGTTAGATTATACTTACCCTGGGGCGGTCCCGCTGCGGTCCGGTCCAATGGGCGTCACAGTCTGATCTGGGGCGTCCCATCTTCTTACGATGACGTCCTCTTCTTGTCTTCACACTGCGTCTCTGGCGCAGGCGTAATTTGTCTGCCCTGTTTGAGGGCAGAGCAAAGTACTGCAGTGCACAGGCGCCGGGAAAGGTCAGAGAGGCCCGGCGCCTGCGCACTACAGTTTTTTGCTCTGCCCTCAACAGGGCAGACAAGGTATGGCTGCGCCAGATCCGCAGCATGAGACAAGAAGAGGACGTCATCCTATGAAGATGGGAGGCCCCGGACCGGACCGCGATGCCCATCGGATTGGACCGCCCACCCAGGTGAGTATAATCTAACCTCTTTTTCTCATCTTTCAAGATACATTGGGGCTTATCTACAGCATTACAGAAGCTGTAGATAAGCCCCTGATGCCAGTGGACTTAGCTCACCTTCGACTTTGGGGGTGACAGGTTCCCTTTAAAGGTATTTTAACCTTAATTCTGTTGTCCTAATTCTTCTTTGACCATATGTTTGGTTGCATTTGCCGATAAGTCAGGTTGTTGTTAAGTCACCAAGTCAAGAGGACCAGGGTTTGGCGAAGGAAAACAAGGTGGTGGACAAAAAGTCATTGACCTAACTTGTGAAGTTGGCATACAGAGTCAGGCCAGCAGTGCTGAGAGGGAGGGACCAGCAGCACTGAAACAGGTAGGAACAAGCAGTGGGGGACCAGAAGGAGTAGGCGTGCAATTGTTCCACAGAGCACCGACACTCGTGAATTTTTCTATCAAAAAGGTATGTGTTCCCTAGTCTGAGACTTTTTGAGAGTTCTAAGAAAAAAAAATGGTCATTTGAAACCCGTGCAATGCCAAGATCAGCAGGGATCTGACCACTAAGAGCCTAACCACCACCACCAGCACGATCAACCATATGTCATCTAAGCACCCAATTCGGTGGGCCGATGGTTGGGTCTACAATTGGTGCCAGTGGGTGTCATCACTGCCTCTTCTCCTGTGCTAGCTGCTTGCCAATCCACTGTCCATGACACTGGCACAGATGCCTCCCACCCTTCACATGTCTTTGCACATTCTGAAGCACCATCAGGCACTTCCAATTCCTTATCCCAATACAGCATTCAGCTGTCCCTACCCCAGGCATTAGAATACAAAAGAAAGTTCCCAGCCACCCACCCACAGCCTCAAACTCTAAACTCGCACATTTCCAGACTCTTTACCATGGAAATTTTGCTGTTTAGGTTTGTGGACAGGGATGACTTCTGCCGACACATGGCAGCAGCCATCCCTAGGTGTTCAGTCCCTGGCAACCACTATTTATTCCAGTGCATCATCCCCGCTTTGCAAGAACATAAGTCCAGAAACATCACCCATGGCCTTACCAATATGCACTTACTGGGACTGTCCACTTAATGACCGATACATGGACAAGCGCTTGTGGCCAGAGATGCTAGATTTCACTGATGGCAAACTGGGTGAACATTGTGGAGACCGGGGTTGAGTCCAACCCTAGCACTGCACATGTGCTACCAATGCCGAGGATTGCTGGCCCTACATCTATCAGGGTTTCCTTCACCTCCTACATGGCGTGCATCATTTCAAAAAACACACTGACTGATCCGTGACTAAAAAAGATAAAATTAACAGCTCTATAACTGAAGGAAAAGGTGTGTGAGGTAATACCCTAACTATATAAAGTGCTTTTTAAAGTCTAATAGTTGGAGCTTTTCTTTGAATCTGGCGGCCATTTTCACGAAGTCCACCGCAGTGAAAACGTTGGGAAGTGTGGGGACTCCATAGACATTTTGTAACAGTCCAGTCCACCACAGCCTCATTCAGCCAAACATCCCCTCCCATCAGCCCAGGACCTGCAACGGTACCCCAGTCCTTTTACCTCGGACAGCTTTCTGCAGCAGAGACCCTGCCTCCCAGGGTCCCATTTCACCATAGCCACCCTCCCCACAGGTAAACTACATTCAGATTATAAGATGTACCCACATTTTCCTCTCAGATATTTTGGGAAAAAAGTGTGTTTTGTAATCCAAAAAATACAGTAATTCATTAGTTATATGTGATACATTTCTAACTAAACAAATATAAAGTTCAATTACTCTTTTTCTCTGAAGAGGCAATTTGCATATTAAATTTACCAGAGGAGCATTGCACGGCGAATAAGCCTCCTTACCTTGACAAACCAGAGCTGATATGTCACTCTCAACAAGGAGAAACCTTACCCCTTAACTAAACAAATACTTCCAACACTAATTAATTGAGACAAAACACACAATGCTGAATTCTCTAATATTGTTGAATGAGATCATCTCTTGTATTAAGGTCATTAGGAACACATTTTTTTAGCAATAATATAAAAAATGCACTATTTTACTATTTTCTATAATGGTTTTACTTCTTTGTGGTTTGTCAACTCTTTCAATAGCTTGTACTTTGAGATTTAATCAAATGCTCACATATTCATGTCAAAAATTATGTTTTTTAATCCTGTTCTTTAATGGGCAGGTTGTCCATCCACCATACTGAATTTGACAACGGGCACATGTGTCCAAATACCGTGCACAACATATTTTGTGTTACATTTAATGGATTATTTATATTGTAATTATTTCCTGTGACAGTGATTTCAGATGACTGATAAATTGACATAACTTGGCATCATCTGCATCACAAATGACTACATTTGTAACTGCCTTTTTAATGTAACTAAGTAGAAGGGTCTGCTTTTAAATCAGTTTAGTTAATTTGGTGATAACAACTGACCAATTTAAGTTTCCTTTTATTGTAGAAATTTAGCTTCTGATGACACAATTAAGTCATTATAAAAAATTGTATTTGTTTTAATACTGTAGCTGAATAAAATGTGAGAAATGAGTAGGAATGAAATAGATGATTTTTGCTTTTATAAAAGGATAGCATTACTAATCAATCTCTATTAGTGGCCACATGAACAGATCTATGTAGAATCCATACAAATATTGTTTTTATCATAGTCATTCAAATATTTTATTATTTTGAACAAGAAAATTGATATTTGTAAAACAATTAATTTTGATGCTTATTAATTCCCTAACATATATACTTTTAAGTGTATGGGAGAACTGATGGGATGATGTACAGTATAAGTGACATTTATATTGGGATTGTTATTATTGAAACATTGGAGTTGGTATAGCATTGTCACTAGAGTTGAGCGACTTTCATTTTTTTAAGATCGAGTCGGGTTTTGTGAAACCCGATTTTGTCCAGAGTCGAGTCGAGTGCAGTCGGCCGATTATCGCTAAAAGTCGGGGATCGACCGAAACACGAAACCCAATGCAAGTCAATGGGGAAGCATAGTCGGCAGTGAGTGGAGGCCAGGAAAACACCTACAGTGCCCATTTTAATGCCAAAAACATCCATTCTTGTTTCTGAAGCTTGTCAATCTTAATTAACTTTATAATAATAGTTGGGCATAGGGAATTGGGGGTCATTTGGCAAAAGTTGTGGGGGGAGTAGGGCCGGCTCAAGTTTTTCGTGGGCCCAGGAAATGCGGACTACGTCACGGCGGTGTTGCAGGGAAAGGTAAGTATTTCAACGTTGCAAGTGCTGTGATCCTGAGCAAGCAGGGGGGGCCCACTCGTTCGCATTGGCACTGGCACAGGGCCCCTCAAAGTACAGCGATGTGTGTTTGCATGGCGGGGGCGCCTCCCACCAGCAGCGACACTTTTGCGTACTCTGAGGGGCCCTGTGCCAGTGACGTCGCCAACGAGTATGCCCCCCCACCTGATGAAGGAACCTGCACTTTCATCTGCACCTTCCTCTCTGTCCCTGTGTAAGGTGGTATAACATGCGGGAAGGGGAACCTTACTTTCAGCAGGGTCAGATTCTGGCTGTGTAGAGTATAAGGGGAATGTAGTGGTCTAGGTCAATGTACCAGCAGACTCATCTAGCAGTGGCTGGGCAATGGGCAGGATGAGGAGGAAACAGATATAGGGCCAAAGAATAAAGTAGGCTAAATGCAGTTCAAAATTGGTAACAGGACTAAACAGGCGGCATTGCTTTGTTCAGTGGAGTAGCAAACCCAAGAGCAGCAGACACTGTTTCAAGGGCCTAACCACACTAGTAGGCCAAATGCAGTTTAATATCTGATAGTATAGGGCGAAAGCCAGAATGTGGAAGCTCAGCTTTGTTCAGTTGAGGACAACACCAGGCAGGGGCAGACAGACACCTTTAGTAGGCCGGAACAGCCAATTTTTTAAAAAAACAGCAGTTAGTAAGAGGCAGAAGGTAGAAGCTCAGCTTTATTCAGTTGAGGACAACACCAGGCAGGGGCAGACAGACACCTTTAGTAGGCCGGAACAGCCAATTGCATTTTTAAAAATGGTAATTTGGAACTGAAGGTTGAAGCTCAGCTTTATTCAGTTGAGGACAACACCAGGCAGGGGCAGACAGACACCTTTAGTAGGCCGGAACAGCCAATGGCATTTTTAAAAATGGTAATTTGGAACAGAAGGTAGAAGCTCAGCTTTATTCAGTTGAGGACAACACCAGGCAGGGGCAGACATTCACCTTTAGTAGGCCGGAACAGCCAATTGCATTTTTAAAAATGGTAATTTGGAACAGAAGGTAGAAGCTCAGCTTTATTCAGTTGAGGACAACACCAGGCAGGGGCAGACATTCACCTTTAGTAGGCCGGAACAGCCAATTGCATTTTTAAAAATGGTAATTTGGAACTGAAGGTTGAAGCTCAGCTTTATTCAGTTGAGGACAACACCAGGCAGGGGCAGACATTCACCTTTAGTAGGCCGGAACAGCCAATTTTTTAAAAAAACAGCAGTTAGTAAGAGGCAGAAGGTAGAAGCTCAGCTTTATTCAGTTGAGGACAACACCAGGCAGGGGCAGACAGACACCTTTAGTAGGCCGGAACAGCCAATTGCATTTTTAAAAATGGTAATTTGGAACTGAAGGTTGAAGCTCAGCTTTATTCAGTTGAGGACAACACCAGGCAGGGGCAGACAGACACCTTTAGTAGGCCGGAACAGCCAATTTTTTAAAAAAACAGCAGTTAGTAAGAGGCAGAAGGTAGAAGCTCAGCTTTATTCAGTTGAGGACAACACCAGGCAGGGGCAGACATTCACCTTTAGTAGGCCGGAACAGCCAATTTTTTTAAAAAACAGCAGTTAGTAAGAGGCAGAAGGTAGAAGCTCAGCTTTATTCAGTTGAGGACAACACCAGGCAGGGGCAGACAGACACCTTTAGTAGGCCGGAACAGCCAATTGCATTTTTAAAAATGGTAATTTGGAACTGAAGGTTGAAGCTCAGCTTTATTCAGTTGAGGAAAACACCAGGCAGGGGCAGACATTCACCTTTAGTAGGCCGGAACAGCCAATTTTTTAAAAAAACAGCAGTTAGTAAGAGGCAGAAGGTAGAAGCTCAGCTTTATTCAGTTGAGGACAACACCAGGCAGGGGCAGACAGACACCTTTAGTAGGCCGGAACAGCCAATTTTTTAAAAAAACAGCAGTTAGTAAGAGGCAGAAGGTAGAAGCTCAGCTTTATTCAGTTGAGGACAACACCAGGCAGGGGCAGACATTCACCTTTAGTAGGCCGGAACAGCCAATTTTTTAAAAAAACAGCAGTTAGTAAGAGGCAGAAGGTAGAAGCTCAGCTTTATTCAGTTGAGGACAACACCAGGCAGGGGCAGACAGACACCTTTAGTAGGCCGGAACAGCCAATTGCATTTTTAAAAATGGTAATTTGGAACTGAAGGTTGAAGCTCAGCTTTATTCAGTTGAGGACAACACCAGGCAGGGGCAGACACTCACCTTTAGTAGGCCGGAACAGCCAATTTTTAAAAAAAACAGCAGTTAGTAAGAGGCAGAAGGTAGAAGCTCAGCTTTATTCAGTTGAGGACAACACCAGGCAGGGGCAGACAGACACCTTTAGTAGGCCGGAACAGCCAATTTTTTAAAAAAACAGCAGTTAGTAAGAGGCAGAAGGTAGAAGCTCAGCTTTATTCAGTTGAGGACAACACCAGGCAGGGGCAGACATTCACCTTTAGTAGGCCGGAACAGCCAATTTTTAAAAAAAACAGCAGTTAGTAAGAGGCAGAAGGTAGAAGCTCAGCTTTATTCAGTTGAGGACAACACCAGGCAGGGGCAGACAGACACCTTTAGTAGGCCGGAACAGCCAATTGCATTTTTAAAAATGGTAATTTGGAACTGAAGGTTGAAGCTCAGCTTTATTCAGTTGAGGACAACACCAGGCAGGGGCAGACAGACACCTTTAGTAGGCCGGAACAGCCAATGGCATTTTTAAAAATGGTAATTTGGAACAGAAGGTAGAAGCTCAGCTTTATTCAGTTGAGGACAACACCAGGCAGGGGCAGACATTCACCTTTAGTAGGCCGGAACAGCCAATTGCATTTTTAAAAATGGTAATTTGGAACAGAAGGTAGAAGCTCAGCTTTATTCAGTTGAGGACAACACCAGGCAGGGGCAGACATTCACCTTTAGTAGGCCGGAACTGCCAATTGCATTTTTAAAAATGGTAATTTGGAACTGAAGGTTGAAGCTCAGCTTTATTCAGTTGAGGACAACACCAGGCAGGGGCAGACAGACACCTTTAGTAGGCCGGAACAGCCAATTGCATTTTTAAAAATGGTAATTTGGAACTGAAGGTTGAAGCTCAGCTTTATTCAGTTGAGGACAACACCAGGCAGGGGCAGACAGACACCTTTAGTAGGCCGGAACAGCCAATTTTTTAAAAAAACAGCAGTTAGTAAGAGGCAGAAGGTAGAAGCTCAGCTTTATTCAGTTGAGGACAACACCAGGCAGGGGCAGACAGACACCTTTAGTAGGCCGGAACAGCCAATTTTTTTAAAAAACAGCAGTTAGTAAGAGGCAGAAGGTAGAAGCTCAGCTTTATTCAGTTGAGGACAACACCAGGCAGGGGCAGACATTCACCTTTAGTAGGCCGGAACAGCCAATTTTTTAAAAAAACAGCAGTTAGTAAGAGGCAGAAGGTAGAAGCTCAGCTTTATTCAGTTGAGGACAACACCAGGCAGGGGCAGACAGACACCTTTAGTAGGCCGGAACAGCCAATTGCATTTTTAAAAATGGTAATTTGGAACTGAAGGTTGAAGCTCAGCTTTATTCAGTTGAGGACAACACCAGGCAGGGGCAGACAGACACCTTTAGTAGGCCGGAACAGCCAATTTTTTTAAAAAACAGCAGTTAGTAAGAGGCAGAAGGTAGAAGCTCAGCTTTATTCAGTTGAGGACAACACCAGGCAGGGGCAGACATTCACCTTTAGTAGGCCGGAACAGCCAATTTTTTAAAAAAACAGCAGTTAGTAAGAGGCAGAAGGTAGAAGCTCAGCTTTATTCAGTTGAGGACAACACCAGGCAGGGGCAGACAGACACCTTTAGTAGGCCGGAACAGCCAATTGCATTTTTAAAAATGGTAATTTGGAACTGAAGGTTGAAGCTCAGCTTTATTCAGTTGAGGACAACACCAGGCAGGGGCAGACATTCACCTTTAGTAGGCCGGAACAGCCAATTTTAAAAAAAAACAGCAGTTAGTAAGAGGCAGAAGGTAGAAGCTCAGCTTGATTCAGTTGAGGACAACACCAGGCAGGGGCAGACAGACACCTTTAGTAGGCCGGAACAGCCAATTGCATTTTTAAAAACGGTAATTTGGAACTGAAGGTTGAAGCTCAGCTTTATTCAGTTGAGGACAACACCAGGCAGGGGCAGACAGACACCTTTAGTAGGCCGGAACAGCCAATTGCATTTTTAAAAATGGTAATTTGGAACTGAAGGTTGAAGCTCAGCTTTATTCAGTTGAGGACAACACCAGGCAGGGGCAGACAGACACCTTTAGTAGGCCGGAACAGCCAATTTTTTAAAAAAACAGCAGTTAGTAAGAGGCAGAAGGTAGAAGCTCAGCTTTATTCAGTTGAGGACAACACCAGGCAGGGGCAGACAGACACCTTTAGTAGGCCGGAACAGCCAATTTTTAAAAAAAACAGCAGTTAGTAAGAGGCAGAAGGTAGAAGCTCAGCTTTATTCAGTTGAGGACAACACCAGGCAGGGGCAGACATTCACCTTTAGTAGGCCGGAACAGCCAATTTTTTAAAAAAACAGCAGTTAGTAAGAGGCAGAAGGTAGAAGCTCAGCTTTATTCAGTTGAGGTCAACACCAGGCAGGGGCAGACAGACACCTTTAGTAGGCCGGAACAGCCAATTTTTAAAAAAAACAGCAGTTAGTAAGAGGCAGAAGGTAGAAGCTCAGCTTTATTCAGTTGCAGCTTCTTGGCAATAATATAAAGAAGACGCGACAGGACAACACTCGGTGGATGCCATATCTGTGTTTTCAATGGAAAAAAAACTTTCAGTTAACTACTTGCAGGAGCAAGTTTTTGTAGCTGGTGGACAATTTTTTTAAAAAAAAGCAGTTAATAAGAGGCAGAAGGTAGAAGCTCAGCTTTATTCAGTTGCAGCTTCTTGGCAATAATATAAAGAAGACGCGACAGGACAACACTCGGTGGATGCCATATCTGTGTTTTCAATGGAAAAAAACCTTTCAGTTAACTACTTGCAGGAGCAAGTTTTTGTAGCTGGTGGACAATTTTTTTAAAAAAAAGCAGTTAATAAGAGGCAGAAGGTAGAAGCTCAGCTTTATTCAGTTGCAGCTTCTTGGCAATAATATAAAGAAGACGCGACAGGACAACACTCGGTGGATGCCATATCTGTGTTTTCAATGGAAAAAAACCTTTCAGTTAACTACTTGCAGGAGCAAGTTTTTGTAGCTGGTGGACAATTTTTTTAAAAAAAAGCAGTTAATAAGAGGCAGAAGGTAGAAGCTCAGCTTTATTCAGTTGCAGCTTCTTGGCAATAATATAAAGAAGACGCAACAGGACAACACTCGGTGGATGCCATATCTGTGTTTTCAATGGAAAAAAACCTTTCAGTTAACTACTTGCAGGAGCAAGTTTTTGTAGCTGGTGGACAATTTTTTTAAAAAAAAGCCGTTAATAAGAGGCAGAAGGTAGAAGCTCAGCTTTATTCAGTTGCAGCTTCTTGGCAATAATATAAAGAAGACGCGACAGGACAACACTCGGTGGATGCCATATCTGTGTTTTCAATGGAAAAAAACCTTTCAGTTAACTACTTGCAGGAGCAAGTTTTTGTAGCTGGTGGACAATTTTTTTTAAAAAAAGCAGTTAATAAGAGGTAGAAGGTAGAAGCTCAGCTTTATTCAGTTGCAGCTTCTTGGCAATAATATAAAGAAGACGCGACAGGACAACACTCGGTGGATGCCATATCTGTGTTTTCAATGGAAAAAAACCTTTCAGTTAACTACTTGCAGGAGCAAGTTTTTGTAGCTGGTGGCCAATTTTTGTACTGTACCAGTTTTTTGTTGTATGTGTTTTTGTTTTTAATGTTAAAATGTCTGCATTTGATATCTCTCCAGTATTTTCTTTTTTATAAGCAAAATACTGCAGTTTTACATCGGTTACATGGATACACAGGCAGCTTGGTGGTGAGTGGAGGAGTATTTAAAGTAGGGACCGCAGACAGGCTATCAAAGGCCTAAAATAACAAACAATAGGCTCATGGCAGCTTTACAGCGGTTACATGGATACACGGGCAGGCAGCTTGGTGGTGAGTGGAGGAGTATTTAAAGTAGGGACCGCAGACAGGCTATCAAAGGCCTAAAATAACAAACAATAGGCTCATGGCAGTTTTACAGCGGTTACATGGATACACGGGCAGGCAGCTGGTGATGAGTGGAGGAGTATTTAAAGTAGGGACCGCAGACAGGCTATCAAAGGCCTAAAATAACAAACAATAGGCTCATGGCTGTTTTACAGCGGTTACATGGATACACGGGCAGGCAGCTGGTGATGAGTGGAGGAGTATTTAAAGTAGGGACCGCAGACAGGCTATCAAAGGCCTAAAATAACAAACAATAGGCTCATGGCAGTTTTACATCGGTTACATGGATACACAGGCAGCTTGGTGGTCAGTGGAGGAGTATTTAAAGTAGGGACCGCAGACAGGCTATCAAAGGCCTAAAATAACAAACAATAGGCTCATGGCAGCTTTACAGCGGTTACATGGATACACAGGCAGCTTGGTGGTGAGTGGAGGAGTAGTGCAAGGAGTGTCTGTCCCAGTACTCCCAAAATATAAATAGATGTTAATGTCTCGCAAAACAACCAAAACAAAAAAAAAGGTGGCATACTTAGGTACAGGGGTGGGCTCATCTACTGAGTTTCTGACATAGTAATTTGGCAGTAACTATTTAATGGTGCCAATATAGGACACAGACACAGACTACTTTAAGTTGCATCATAGATGTCTACAAATTTGTATTGTCAGTGCCAGACATTGAATGATGTCAGCGAATAGACTAAAGATTGGTGGAGCTGTGCGACATAATTTTGCACGTGGTAGAGCACATTTTGAGCTGGGGTAGGGGGGAACTCTCTTGAGGCCGGCGGGACCGCCCCAGGGCCCCTCATGTTACAACGGTGTGTCTGACGTTGGGTGCGCACCACCACCGCCAGAGACACTACATTGTACTATGAGGGACCCAGTAGCAATGCCGTCAACCAAAAGCGAGCACACCCACCTCTTCAGACAAACAGCAGTCTCACGGGTGCTTGCGCCAAGTCGCGATACCACGGCCCCGTGTGGGGAGTTTTGCCATTTAGGGAGGTGTAAACATGTCGTATGCTGTACAATCAGCTGCAGCAAATTAGACATTAGAAAAGTAATTCACAGGCAAGAGCTTTTCATAGGAAAGCTAGGTGTCGGCCGGGCAAGGTGGGGCAAAAGATTTCGAAATCCAGTTGTGGTTCATTTTAATGAATGTTAGATCGTCAACATTTTGGGTAGCCAGACGAGTCCTTTTTTCGGTTAATATTGAACCTGCAGCACTGAATACTCTTTCTGATAGGACACTTGCTGCCGGGCAAGCAAGCTCCTGCAATGCATATTTTGCCAATTCTGGCCAGGTGTCTAATTTGGAGGCCCAGTAATCAAATGGGAATGACGGTTGAGGGAGAACATCGATAAGGGATGAAAAATAGTTAGTAACCATACTGGACAAATGTTGTCTCCTGTCACTTTCAATTGATGCAGCAGTACCTGTCCTGTCTGCGGTCATAGCAAAATCACTCCACAACCTGGTCAGAAAACCCCTCTGTCCAACGCCACTTCTGATGTGTGCACCCCTAACACTCCTAGTCTGCTGCCCCCTGGAGCTCGTGTGAGAACGATCACGTGCGCTGTGTGCTGGGAATGCCTGAAGCAAACGGTCAACAAGAGTTGATTGTTTGGTTGCTAATATTAGTTCCAAGTTCTCATGTGGCATAATATTTTGCAATTTGCCTTTATAGCGTGGATCAAGGAGGCAGGCCAACCAGTAATCGTCATCGTTCATCATTTTCGTAATGCGTGTGTCCCTTTTTAGGATACGTAAGGCATAATCCACCATGTGGGCCAAAGTTCCAGTTGTCAAATCTCCGGTTGTGATTGGTTGAGGGGCAGTTGCAGGCAAATCTACGTCACTTGTGTCCCTCAAAAAACCAGAACCCGGCCGTGACACGCAACCAATTTCCTGTGCCCCCGGGAAAGGTTCGGCATTAAAAATATACTCATCCCCATCATCCTCCTCGTCCTCCACCTCCTCTTCGCCCGCTACCTCGTCCTGTACACTGCCCTGACCAGACAATGGCTGACTGTCATCAAGGCTTTCCTCTTCCTCTGGTGCAGACGCCTGCTCCTTTATGTGCGTCAAACTTTGCATCAGCAGACGCATTAGGGGGATGCTCATGCTTATTACGGCGTTGTCTGCACTAACCAGCCGTGTGCATTCCTCAAAACACTGAAGGACTTGACACATGTCTTGTATCTTAGACCACTGCACACCTGACAACTCCATGCCTGCCATCCTACTGCCTGCCCGTGTATCCTCCCACAAATAAATAACAGCACGCCTCTGTTCGCACAGTCTCTGAAGCATGTGCAGTGTTGAGTTCCACCTTGTTGCAACGTCTATGATTAGGCGATGCTGGGGAAGGTTCAAAGACCGCTGATAGGTCTGCATACGGCTGGCGTGTACAGGCGAACGTCGGATATGTGAGCAAAGTGCACGCACTTTGAGGAGCAGGTCGGAGAACCCAGGATAAGTTTTCAATAAGCACTGCACCACCAGGTTTAAGGTGTGAGCCAGGCAAGGAATGTGTTTCAGTTGGGAAAGGGAGATGGCAGCCATGAAATTCCTTCCGTTATCACTCACTACCTTGCCTGCCTCAAGATCTACTGTGCCCAGCCACGACTGCGTTTCTTGTTGCAAGAACTCGGATAGAACTTCCGCGGTGTGTCTGTTGTCGCCCAAACACTTCATAGCCAATACAGCCTGCTGACGCTTGGCAGTAGCTGGCCCATAATGGGACAACTGGTGTGCAACAGTGTCATCTGCCGATGGAGTGGTTGGCAGACTGCGTTCTGTGGAAGAGCTGTAGCTTCTGCAGGAGGACGAGGAGGAGGAGGAGGAGGGGGTGCGAACGCCTACAGCCAACTGTTTCCTAGACCGTGGGCTAGGCACAACTGTCCCTAAATTGATGTCGCCTGTGGACCCTGCATCCACCACATTCACCCAGTGTGCCGTGATGGAAACATAACGTCCCTGGCCATGCCTACTGGTCCATGCATCTGTAGTCAGGTGCACCTTTGTACTCACAGATTGCCTGAGTGCATGGACGATGCGCTGTTTAACATGCTGGTGCAGGGCTGGGATGGCTTTTCTGGAAAAAAAGTGTCGACTGGGTAGCTCGTATCGTGGTTCAGCGTACTCCATCAGGGCTTTGAAAGCTTCGCTTTCAACTAACCGGTAGGGCATCATCTCTAACGAGATTAGTCTAGCTATGTGGGCGTTAAAACCCTGTGTACGCGGATGCGAGGATAAGTACTTCCTTTTTCTAACCAGAGTCTCATGTAGGGTGAGCTGGACTGGAGAGCTGGAGATCGTGGAACTTTTGGGTGTGCCGGTGTACATGGCAGACTGAGAGACGGTTGGAGACGGTATTGTTTCCGCCGGTGCCCTAGATGCAATATTTCCTCCTACAAAACTGGTGGTTCCCTGACCCTGACTGCTTTTGGCTGGCAAAGAAACCTGCACAGATACTGCCGGTGGTGCGGAAAATGGTGGCCTTACAGTGACGGAAGGGATGTTGCGTTGCTGACTAGCTTCATTGGCCGAGGGTGCTACAACCTTAAGGGACGTTTGGTAGTTAGTCCAGGCTTGAAAATGCATGGTGGTTAAGTGTCTATGCATGCAACTAGTATTTAGACTTTTCAGATTCTGACCTCTGCTTAAGCTAGTTGAACATTTTTGACAGATGACTTTGCGCTGATCAGTTGGATGTTGTTTAAAAAAATGCCAGACTGCACTCTTCCTAGACTCGGATCCCTTTTCAGGGATTGCAGACTGAGCTTTAACCGGATGGCCACGCTGTCCTCCAACAGGTTTTGGCTTTGACACGCGTTTTGGGCCAGATACGGGCCCGGCAGATGGAACCTGTTGCGATGTTGATGCCTGCTGCGGCCCCTCCTCCACCTCCGCTTCTGAACTACTGCCGCCTGCACCCTGTTCCCCCAATGGCTGCCAATCGGGGTCAATAACTGGGTCATCTATTACCTCCTCTTCGAGCTCGTGTGCAACTTCGTCTGTGTCACTGTGTCGGTCGGTGGTATAGCGTTCGTGGCGGGGCAACATAGTCTCATCAGGGTCTGATTGTGGATCTGTACCCTGAGAGGGCAATGTGGTGGTCTGAGTCAAAGGAGCAGCATAGTACTCTGGCTGTGGCTGTGCATCAGTGCACTCCATGTCAGAATCTACTTGTAATGGGCATGGCCTGTTAAATGTTTCACTTTCTAAGCCAGGGACGGTATGTGTAAAGAGCTCCATGGAGTGACCCGTTGTGTCGCCTGCTGCATCCTTCTCTCTTGTTGTAGTTTTTGCTGAGGAGGACAAGGAAGCGACTTGTCCCTGACCGTGAACATCCACAAGCGACGCGCTGCTTTTACATTTACCAGTTTCGGAAGAGGAGGCAAAAGAGCTAGAGGCTGAGTCTGCAATGTAAGCCAAAACTTGCTGTTGCTGCTCCGCCTTTAAAAGCGGTTTTCCTACTCCCAGAAAAGAGAGCGTTCGAGGCCTTGTGTAGCCTGACGACGAAACTGGCTCCACAGCTCCAGACTTAGGTGGAATATTTTTATCCCCACGACCACCTGATGCTCCACTACCACTACCATCATTACCAGCTGACAATGAACGCCCACGACGACCTCTTGCACCAGACTTCCTCATTGTTTTAAAATCTTAACCAAAGTAACTTTATTTGTTGCTGTCAAACAACTTACACGGTGAGCTATAACTTCAGTATGATTTCAATATCCCTTAACAGGTTGGTGAGACCACAAGGAAAATCAGGCACAATGTTACACACTCTGTTTTCTGTGGCACAAAATCACAGAGATGACACACACGCAGGACTGTCACTCAAGCACTAATGTCAATATTAATCTCCCACCTAATTTATTTTTATTTTTTTCTCAGGGAGACTTTAGAAACCAAATAATATTAAAAAAACCAAAAAAATAAATAGGCTTTCTATGGCCCACTGAATGAGAGAGAGAGGTGGCACACCCAGGAGTCAAGACTGGCACACAAGCTGAAAGGGCAATATTACTCTCCCACTGTTTTTTTATGTATTTTTTGTTTTTTAAGGGAGACTTTAGAAACCAAATAATATTAAAAAAACCAAAAAAATAAATAGCCTTTCTATGGCCCACTGAATGAGAGAGAGAGGTGGCACACCCAGGAGTCAAGACTGGCACACAAGCTGAAAGGGCAATATTACTCTCCCACTGTTTTTTTATGTATTTTTTGTTTTTTAAGGGAGACTTTAGAAACCCAATAATATTTTTTAAAAAAAATAAATAGGCTTTCTATGGCCCACTGAATGAGAGAGGTGGCACACCCAGGAGTCAAGACTGGCACACAAGCTGAAAGGGCAATATTACTCTCCCACTGTTTTTTTATGTTTTTTTTCAGGGAGACTTTAGAAACCAAATAATATTAAAAAAACCAAAAAAATAAATAGGCTTTCTATGGCCCACTGAATGAGAGAGAGAGGTGGCACACCCAGGAGTCAAGACTGGCACACAAGCTGAAAGGGCAATATTACTCTCCCACTGTTTTTTTTTTTTTTTGTTTTTTTTCAGGGAGACTTTAGAAACCAAATAATAAGAAAAAAAATAAATAAATAAATAGGCTTTCTATAGCCCACTGAATGAGAGATAGCACACACAGCAGTGGCACACAAGCCCTGACTGAGGCCAATATTTTTCTCCCACTGATTGATGTAGTGTTTTTGTGTTGAGGTAGATTTTAGAACACAAATCAAGGAAAAAAAAAATGCTTTCTATGGCCCACTGAATGAGAGAGGTGGCACACCCAGGAGTCAAGACTGGCACACAAGCTGAAAGGGCAATATTACTCTCCCACTGTTTTTTTTATGTATTTTTTGTTTTTTAAGGGAGACTTTAGAAACCCAATAATATTTAAAAAAAAATAAATAAATAGGCTTTCTATGGCCCACTGAATGAGAGAGAGAGAGGTGGCACACCCAGGAGTCAAGACTGGCACACAAGCTGAAAGGGCAATATTACTCTCCCACTGTTTTTTTATGTATTTTTTGTTTTTTAAGGGAGACTTTAGAAACCAAATAATATTAAAAAAACCAAAAAAATAAATAGCCTTTCTATGGCCCACTGAATGAGAGAGAGAGGTGGCACACCCAGGAGTCAAGACTGGCACACAAGCTGAAAGGGCAATATTACTCTCCCACTGTTTTTTTATGTTTTTTTTTTTTTCAGGGAGACTTTAGAAAATAAATAATATTAAAAAAACCAAAAAAATAAATAGCCTTTCTATGGCCCACTGAATGAGAGAGAGAGGTGGCACACCCAGGAGTCAAGACTGGCACACAAGCTGAAAGGGCAATATTACTCTCCCACTGTTTTTTTATGTATTTTTTGTTTTTTAAGGGAGACTTTAGAAACCCAATAATATTTAAAAAAAAAAATAAATAGGCTTTCTATGGCCCACTGAATGAGAGAGAGAGAGGTGGCACACCCAGGAGTCAAGACTGGCACACAAGCTGAAAGGGCAATATTACTCTCCCACTGTTTTTTTTATGTATTTTTTGTTTTTTAAGGGAGACTTTAGAAACCAAATAATATTAAAAAAACCAAAAAAATAAATAGCCTTTCTATGGCCCACTGAATGAGAGAGAGAGGTGGCACACCCAGGAGTCAAGACTGGCACACAAGCTGAAAGGGCAATATTACTCTCCCACTGTTTTTTTATGTTTTTTTTTTTTTCAGGGAGACTTTAGAAACCAAATAATATTAAAAAAACCAAAAAAATAAATAGCCTTTCTATGGCCCACTGAATGAGAGAGAGAGGTGGCACACCCAGGAGTCAAGACTGGCACACAAGCTGAAAGGGCAATATTACTCTCCCACTGTTTTTTTATGTATTTTTTGTTTTTTAAGGGAGACTTTAGAAACCCAATAATATTTAAAAAAATAAATAAATAGGCTTTCTATGGCCCACTGAATGAGAGAGGTGGCACACCCAGGAGTCAAGACTGGCACACAAGCTGAAAGGGCAATATTACTCTCCCACTGTTTTTTTATGTTTTTTTTGTTTTTTAAGGGAGACTTTAGAAACCAAATAATATTAAAAAAAACAAAAAAATAAATAGGCTTTCTATGGCCCACTGAATGAGAGAGAGAGGTGGCACACCCAGGAGTCAAGACTGGCACACAAGCTGAAAGGGCAATATTACTCTCCCACTGTTTTTTTATGTATTTTTTGTTTTTTAAGGGAGACTTTAGAAACCCAATAATATTTAAAAAAATAAATAAATAGGCTTTCTATGGCCCACTGAATGAGAGAGAGAGAGGTGGCACACCCAGGAGTCAAGACTGGCACACAAGCTGAAAGGGCAATATTACTCTCCCACTGTTTTTTTTATGTATTTTTTGTTTTTTAAGGGAGACTTTAGAAACCAAATAATATTAAAAAAACCAAAAAAATAAATAGCCTTTCTATGGCCCACTGAATGAGAGAGAGAGGTGGCACACCCAGGAGTCAAGACTGGCACACAAGCTGAAAGGGCAATATTACTCTCCCACTGTTTTTTTATGTTTTTTTTTTTTTCAGGGAGACTTTAGAAACCAAATAATATTAAAAAAACCAAAAAAATAAATAGCCTTTCTATGGCCCACTGAATGAGAGAGAGAGGTGGCACACCCAGGAGTCAAGACTGGCACACAAGCTGAAAGGGCAATATTACTCTCCCACTGTTTTTTTATGTATTTTTTGTTTTTTAAGGGAGACTTTAGAAACCAAATAATATTTAAAAAAAAACAAAAAAAAAAAGGCTTTCTATGGCCCACAATTAGAGAGAGAGAGGTGGCACACCCAGGAGTCAAGACTGGCGCACAAGCTGAAAGGGCAATATTACTCTCCCACTGTTTTCTTAAGTTTTTTTTCTTTTATTTTCAGGGAGACTTTAGAAACCAAATAATATTAAAAAAAACAAAAAAATAAATAGCCTTTCTATGGCCCACTGAATGAGAGAGAGAGGTGGCACACCCAGGAGTCAAGACTGGCACACAAGCTGAAAGGGCAATATTACTCTCCCACTGTTTTTTTATGTTTTTTTTTTTTCAGGGAGACTTTAGAAACCAAATAATATTAAAAAAACCAAAAAAATAAATAGCCTTTCTATGGCCCACTGAATGAGAGAGAGAGGTGGCACACCCAGGAGTCAAGACTGGCACACAAGCTGAAAGGGCAATATTACTCTCCCACTGTTTTTTTATGTATTTTTTGTTTTTTAAGGGAGACTTTAGAAACCAAATAATATTAAAAAAAAAACAAAAAAAAAAAGGCTTTCTATGGCCCACAATTAGAGAGAGAGAGGTGGCACACCCAGGAGTCAAGACTGGCGCACAAGCTGAAAGGGCAATATTACTCTCCCACTGTTTTCTTAAGTTTTTTTTCTTTTATTTTCAGGGAGACTTTAGAAACCAAATAATATTAAAAAAACAAAAAAATAAATAGCCTTTCTATGGCCCACTGAATGAGAGAGAGGTGGCACACCCAGGAGTCAAGACTGGCACACAAGCTGAAAGGGCAATATTACTCTCCCACTGTTTTTTTTTTTTTTTTTTTTTTTTCAGGGAGACTTTAGAAACCAAATAATAAGAAAAAAAATAAATAAATAAATAGGCTTTCTATAGCCCACTGAATAAGAGATAGCACACACAGCAGTGGCACACAAGCCCTGACTGAGGCCAATATTTTTCTACCACTGATTGATGTAGTGTTTTTGTGTTGAGGTAGAATTTAGAACACAAATCACGGAAAAATTAAATAGGCTTTCTATGGCCCACTCAGTGAGAGATGGCACACACAGGGATGGCACTGTAGCAGAAATGCCAATCTTAATCTCCCACAAAAAAAAAAAAAAAAAAAAAACAGGGACTGTCCTACAATTACTATCTCCCTGCAGTAATCTAAGCCAGGTATGGCAGGCAGCAATAGGAGTGGACTGATGCACAAATTAAATAAAAAGTGTGGACAAACAAAAAAGATAGCTGTGCAGAAAGGAACAAGAGGATATGTGCTTTGAAAAAAGCAGTTGGTTTCCACAGTGGCGTACACACAGCAATACAGCTATCACGGAGCCTTCTAGGGCAGCCCAATGAGCTACAGCGCTGAGGGAAAAAAAAAAAAAATAGCTTCCACTGTTCCTGCACACCGAAGGTGGTGTTGGACAGTGGAAATCGCTACAGCACAAGCGGTTTGGTGGTTAGTGGACCCTGCCTAACGCTCTCCCTGCTTCTGACGAAGCGGCAGCAACCTCTCCCTAAGCTCAGATCAGCAGCAGTGAGATGGCGGTCGGCGGGAACGCCCCTTTATAGCCCCTGTGACGCCGCAGACAGCAAGCCAATCACTGCAATGCCCTTCTCTAAGATGGTGGGGACCAGGACCTATGTCATCACGCTGCCCACACTCTGCGTTCACCTTCATTGGCTGAGAAATGGCGCTTTTCGCGTCATTGAAACGCGACTTTGGCGCGAAAGTCGCGTACCGCATGGCCGACAAGCACAGGGGTCGGATCGGGTTTCATGAGACGCCGACTTAGCCAAAAGTTGGCGACTTTTGAAAATGATCGACCCGTTTCGCTCAACCCTAATTGTCACCATTCCTGTCGAAAATCATCTCAGTTAATTATAGTTTTTTAAGAAATCTTTATTTCATTGATTTTTATTACCGTATACTCGAGTATAAGCAGAGATTTTCAGCCCAAATTTTTGGGCTGAAAGTACCCCTCTCAGCTTATACTCGAGTCACTGTCGGCGGCAGGGTTGGTGGGTGAGGACTGTCATATACTCACCTGCTTCCAGGGCTCCTGGCGCTCCCCCTGCCTGTCCCATGGTCTTCGGGTGCCCCAGCTCTTCCCCTGTTCAGCGGTCACGTGGGACCGCTCATTAAAGTTATGAATATGGACTCCACTCCCATAGGGGTGGAGCTGCATATTCATTCCTCTAATGAGGGGTAACGGTGACTACTGACAGAGGAAGAGGCTGCGGCACCCGGAGACCATCTGTCCGGGATAAGGAGCCAGGGACGCCGGGAGCAGGTGAGTATTACATATTTACCTGTCCACGTTCCACCCGCCGGGCGCCGCTCCGTCTTCCCGTCCTCTTGCTCTGACTGTTCAGGTCAGAGGGCGCGATGACGTATTAATCTGCGCGCCGCCCTCTGCCTGAACAGTCAGTGCGGAGAGACGGGACGCTGAGGAGCTGAGGAGCTGCGGGCAGCAAGAGAGGTGAGTATGTCATTTTTTTATATTGCAGCAGCAGCATTATATATTGCACAGCTTTATATGGAGCATCTATGGGGCAATAATGAACGGTGCAGAGCATTCTATATGGCACAGCTTTATAAGGAGCATCTATGGGGCCATAATGAATGGTGCAGAGCATTCTATATGGCACAGCTTTATAAGGAGCATCTATGGGGCCATAATGAACGGTGCAGAGCATTCTATATGGCACAGCTTTATAAGGAGCATCTATGGGGCCATAATGAACGGTATGGAGCATCTATTTTTATTTTTGAAATTCACCGGTAGCTGCTGCATTTTCCACCCTAGGCTTATACTCGAGTAAATAAGTTTTCCCAGTTTTTTGTGGCAAAATTATGGGGTTGGCTTATACTCGGGTCGGCTTATACTCGAGTATATACGGTAGATGTAACTAATGGACATAACAATTTGCTTACCATGTGACTTCATGTCCAATGATTTTATACCACTGTTTGCTTTCTTTCTTTTTTTTCCTACTATGACTAAGGGCTAGTTCTGCCTGAAACATGTTGCTATATTCTTTTTTGTAGAACCTTATAGGGAGGACCAGACTGGCCATCTGGCAATTCTGCCAAATGCCAGATGGACCAGTCAAGCCATGGGCCATATCAATTGGGATTCAGTTAACAGTATTGCCATCCCTAAGATGCCAGTACTGTTGACAGCAGTGGCAGAGCTCCAAGCCTTCTCTCCATGAACCTTCATTTTCTCCAGCAGGCCGCAGGGCACTTTCAGCCCATAACCTACTGGAGGCCAGTGCCACGCAGATGATGTCAGTAGTGCAATGACATCACTGCATCTTGTACCCGGATTTCACTCCAAGACGCGATGGAACAGGCAGCAGCTTCTTTAGACACAGAGGATGGATCAGGTGAGTATAACATTTTTTGTCTTTTTTTTCTTGTGAGCTGTAGTGCCCATAATACTGTGGAGAACAATCATTCAGTATTGGGGTCCATGATATTATAAAGAGGACTGTAGGTGGACCATCATCCTGTATTGAAGATGTGAGGAAACCTTCATACTGTATTAGTGGTGTGGGGGACCATAAAACTATGTTTTGAGACCATCATAGAGCTGAAGGAGTTAAACAAATGGATGGCCAGAACGAAGTCCAAGGTCAGGCAGTGAAAGGTCAAAATATAGTGGGTGGCCCTCTCTTGGCAGTTTTGTTTTAGTACCATATTTTTTCCATTTGATGGTAATGGATTTGATGATGCTCCGGGGATCATCAGAAATTGGGATTTTTTTTACAACTCAACCCAGACTTGTACTTCACAACAACTTTGTCCCTAACTTGTTTGGAGATCTCCTCAGTCTTCATGTTGTTATGTCAGAAAATATGTGCACATTCTGACAAACTGTGTGATAGTTCAAATTGCACACATGTGGGATTTATTTAAATACACACATGGTTATAATTGTTGGTACCCCTCGTTTAGTGACAAAAAATCCCACAATGGTCGCAGAAATAATTATAATCTGACAAAAGTAATAATAAATAAAAGATCTATGAAAATGAACAATTAAAAGTCAGACATTGCTGTTCAACCATGCTATTACATAATTAAAAATAAAATAAAACTCATGAACTAGGCTTGGACAGATATGATGGCACCCCTGAAAATAATGTGACCAAAGGGAGATGTTAAATCAAGGTGTGACCACTAACTAGCATCACAGGTGTCTACAGTTAGGTCTCGAGTTCCTGCCGCTGCACAGGGGGAATGTCGAACCACCTCCGCTGTGGTCTCCCATTCTCCAGCCGCAGTGGAGCCTGCTCAGCGGAGACGTCAGTCCCAGAGTCTGGCTCAGGCAGATACTGTGCGCTTGGTTACTGCTGCCCTTCCAGGCTCAGCCATTGTAGCCAGTACTGGTCAGCGGTGAGCAGACGCTACTGGGACTAAGTCCTGCTTTTCTCCTTCTGAGCATGCCCAAGGGAAGACCTCACATTGGAGGTCGGGGGTCGCATGCTCAGGTCCTGTAGCAGCTCCTATTGGTCGACTAGGAAGGTCCTGAAGAAGCTACAACTAAAAAAGGTTTGCATGGCCGCACGGCCATGCGCTAGTTTCAATTGTGTTTGGCTGTTGCCAGTGGATACTCTACCAATCAGTCATATGTGGAGAGTCTGTACACTCAGGCAGGCAGCTAGCATCTGTGGGGGCAATTAGCCTTGGCTTAGCATCTGGTTCCTTCATGTGTGCGGTTAGCACAGAAGAGTTACAGAGCAAGCAAAACCCTAGTTAGGGTAATAGTTTTCTGTGTACAGCGTGACTCTGTGAAGCAACAGAGGTCACATACATTTCACATGGGGTGAGGTTAACCCACGTGTGAGCTCAGTGTCCATCCGCCATTACTTAGCAGCAGGTATCTCTGCACGGTGGACCCAGGGCTGCGAACGCACCTCGTATCTAGCTCTGATTACTCGGTGCATTCCGCTTGCCCTAACATCTACAATCTTGGAATCAGTGAGTGGGCCTGTGTATATGGCTACAGATTCTCACTGTGCTGTTTGGTGACATGGTGTGTATCACACTCAACAAGAACCAAAGGAATCAAAGGAAATAGTTGTCTCAGGAGATTATAAAGACAATTATACACAAACATGTTAAAGGTAAAGGTTATAAGACCATTTCCAAGCAGCTTGATGTTCCTGTGACTACAGTTGTACATATTATTGAGAAATTTAAGATCCATGGGACTGTAGCTAACCTCCTTGGATGTGGCTGCAGGAGGAACATTGATGACAAATCAAAGAGACAGATAATATGAATGGTAACAAAAGAGCCCAGAAAAATGTCTAAACAGATTAAACATGAACTTCAAGCTCAAGGAACATCAATGGCAGATACATCACTGTGAGAGAAAAAGTGGACTTCATGGAAGATGACCACGGAGGACACCATTGTTGAAGAAAAAATAATAAAAAAGCAACACTGGAATTTGCCAAACTACATGTTGACAAGCCACAAAGCTTCTGGGAGAATGTCCTATGGACAGATGAGACACAAATGAAACTTTTTGGCAAAACACATCAGCTGTATGTTCAGAGATGGAAAAATGAAGCATATCAAGAAAGGAACACCGTCCCTACTGTGAAACATGGAGGGGGCTCTAGACACAGGGTGTCTAGAATTTGTGCAGGGTACAATGAAATTTCAAGACTATCAAGGGATTCTAGAGAGAAATGTGCTGCCCAGTGTCAGAAAGCTAAGTCTCAGTTGCAGGTCATGGGTCTTGAAATAGGATAGTGACCCAAAACACACAACTAAAAACACCCAAGAATGGCTAAGAGGAAAACATTGGACTATTCTTAAGTGGCCTTCTATAAGCCCTGACCTAAATCCTATTGAGCATCTTTCGAAAGAGCTTAAACATGCCACCTGGAAAAGGCAACCCTCAATCATGAGACAACTGAAGAAGTTTACTCTTGAGGAGTGGGCCAAAATACCTGTCAAGAGGTGCAGAAGTCTTATTGACCGTTACAGGAATCGTTTGATTGCAGTGATTGCCTCAAAAGGTTATGCAACAAAATATTAAGCAAACGGTATCATCATTTCTGTCCAGGCCTATTTCATGATTGATTTATTTTTTATTAATTATGTGGAAGCATGGTTAAAAAGCTATGTCTGACTTTCATTTGTTCATATTCATAGATTTTTTATTTATTATTACTTTTATCAGATTCAAGTTATTTCTGTGACCATTGTGGGTTTTTCTGTCATTAAATGAGGGGTACCAAGAATTTTGACCACCTGTGTACTTGTTCACTTGTTCATCAGTGACACTTGTCACTGATTGGTCGCGGCCGACAAGCGACAGGTTTAGTTCGGCAGCAAATTGGCCCCTCCCTACTCTCCTCCAGTCAGTGCCCCCTCCCTACTCCCCTCCAGCCAGTGCCAGTGTGTCGCCCCATCCCGGACCAACTTTTTACTATTGATGCTGCATATGCAGCATCAATCGTAAAAAGATATAATGTTAAAAATAATTTAAAAAAATAAAAAATGTGCTGTTCTCACCTTCTGATGTCCACCGATGCACACGATGCGGCTGCCAGCTTCCGTTCCCAGATATGCATTGCAAAATTACCCAGCTGACTTAGTGGTCTCGCGAGACTGCTAAGTCATCTGGGTAATTTCGCAATGCATCTCTGGGAACGGAAGCTGGCGGCCGCATCGCGCGCATCGGGACAGCTTTGCTGGACGACTGAGGGTGAGTATATAACAATTTTTTTATTTTAATTCTTTTTTTAACAGGGATATGGTGCCCAAACTGCTATATACTACATGGGCTGTGTTATACACTGTGTGGGCTGTGTTATATACTACGTGAGCTGTGTTATTTACTACGTGGGCTGTGCTATATACTGCATAGGCTGTGATATATACTATGTGGCCTGTGTTATATACTGCGTGGGCTGTACTATATATTACGTGAGCTGTATTATATAATATGTGGCTGCTATATACTATGTTGCTGCTATATACTACGTGGGCTGTGCTATATACTATGTGGCTGCTATATACTATGTGGCTGCTATAAACTATGTGACTGCTATATACTGCGTGGCTGTCTGTGTTATATACTACGTGGCTGCTATATGCTACGTGGCTGTGCTATATACTATGTGGGCTGTGTTATATACTACATGGCTGCTATATACTACATTGCTGTGCTGTACACTACATGGCTGTGCTATATACTACGTGGCTGCTATATATTACGTGACTGCTATATACTACGTGGCTGTCTGTGCTATATATTACGTGGGCTGTGCTACATACTATGTGGGCTGTGCTATATAATACGTGGCTGTGCTATATATTACGTGGCTGCTATATACTACGTGGCTGTCTGTGTTATATACTACGTGGCTGCTATACATTACATTTCTATGCTATATACTACGTGGGCTGTGCTATTTACTACGTGGCTGTGCTATATACTACTTGGTTGCTGTATATTACATGGATGCTATATACTATGAGACTGATATATACTACGTAGCTGTCTGAGTTATATACTATGTGGCTGCTATTTATTATGTCGCTGTGCTATATACTATGCTGGCTGTGTTATATACTACGTGGCTGCTATATACTACATTGCTCTGTCATATACTATGTGCTATATACTCCATGGCTGTGCTATCTACAGCATGGGCTGTGTTATATACTACATCGCTGTGCTATATACTATGTGGCTGTGCTTTATACTATGTAAGCTGTGTTATATACTATGTGGCTGCTATATGCTGCATCACTGTGTGTTATACTACGTGGCTGTGCTATATACTATGTGGCTGTTCTATATACTGCATGGCTGTGCTATATACTACATGGCTGTGCTATATACTACATGGCTGTGCTATCTACTGCATGGGCTGTGTTATATACTACATCGCTGTGCTATATACTATGAGGCTGTGCTATATACTATGTAGCTGTGCTATATACTACGTGGGCTTGTTATATACTACGTGGCTGCTATATACTACATCGCTGTGCTATATACTACGTGGCTGTGCTATATACTACGTGGATGTGCTATATACTATGTGGCTGGGCTATATACTACGTGGCTGTGCTATATTTATCCTTCCTCTAGTGTTAGGGTCGTGACCGACCCATTTTAGGTTTTAAATGCATACAAATTCTACATACATTTGTTTATTGCATCAAGACTTTTTGACTTTTTCAGGATCTTACTTTAAAACAAAATACAATAAAATAAAACTATTTTACTAAATTGTGAAATGTTCTTATTAAAATTATAACATTTGTGTTGTTGGGGTCAATTTTGACCCAGGTCTAATATAAGAGTAAAAAAACAATAATAAGTCCCAAAACTGAACTCATAAACACAATATAAACCAACAGCCCACAGCCAGCTCTACCTCCAACAACTTGACTTAGGGACATGTCCAGGCATGTATGGCCAAATCAGCTTAGAGTTGGTACTTTGCAGAGTATACATCTCCAGTTTACACATGCAACAATGAGGAGAAGATTTGATGTAAGCCAAATTCTGGATTATATCTTAGATGATAATGAATCAGAGGACACACATCAGCAAACTGATACAGATGAACAGGTTTCTGAGAAGAAGATGATGTGGAGTATCAACCGGAAGACACAGACAGTTCTGATCAGTCTGATGAGGAGGTCACTGGTGCTGAAGCTGCTCCCGCTAAAAGATTCAAATCCAAAAGTGGCAAGATCAGTTGGAGCTCAGTACCTCCAGATGTACATGGCAGGGCAGATGCTGCAAATGTCATAAAAATGACCCCTGGGATCACAAGGTTTGCTGTGACAAGAGTAAGTGACATCAAGACATGTTTTGATCTGCTTATGCCATTGTCAATAAAAAAAAGTCATTATTGCTATGACCAACCTTGAAGGAAAAAAAGTCCATGGCAACACGTGGAATGACCTTCATGATTATGTCCTGGATGCCTACATTGGTGTTCTTCTCCTTGCTGGAGTGTACAAATCCTGCAATGAGGCCACTGATAGTCTCTGGGATGCATCAACAGGCAGGAATATTTTCCGGGCAACAATGTCACTTCAAAAGTTTCAAATGATATCAAGAGTCCTCAGATTTGACAACAGAGACACCAGAACAAAATCTGACAAACTTGCTCCCATCAGGGATGTTTGGGAGAAATGGGTGCAGCTCCTTCCACCGATGTTCAATCCAGGGCCAGAGGTGACAGTAGACAAACGTTTTCTCCGTTTCCACGGAAAATGCCCTTTCCGGCAATACATGCCAAGTAAGCCAGGCAAATACGGCATAAAAATCTGGGCAGCCTGTGATGCAAAAACAAGCTATGCATGGAATCTACAGATTTACACAGGGAAGTCTGCAAGCGGCATCCCTGAAAAAAACCAAGGAAAACGTGTCGTCCTCGATATGACTACTGGACTGCAGGGTCACAACATTACTTGTGACAATTTTTTTACCAGCTATGACCTTGGACAAGAACTTCTCAGGAGGAAAATCACCATGGTGGGCACAGTGAAAAAAAACAAACCTGAGCTGCCCGCTGAATTGTTGCAGATGAAGGACAGGACTCCACTTTCCTCAAAGTTTGTTTTTACAGACACCACCACTGCTGTTTCATACTGCCCCCAAAAATGACAGAATGTGGTACTGATGTCCACACTTCACAAAGATGCAGCTGTGTCATCAGGAAGTGACAAAAAGTCCAGAATCATCCTGAACTATAACAAAAACAAAGGAGGAGTGGACAACCTGGACAAGCTGACTGCCACCTACAGTTGCCAGCGAATGACTAGGAGATGGCCAATGGTTGTATTTTACAACATCCTTGATGTGTCAGTATGCAATTCATTTGTGTTGTGGACCCACATTCAACAAGGATGGAATTCAAAGAAAAAAAAACAAGCAGAGGATGTTTCTTGAGGAACTAGGAAGATCCCTTGTCAAGGCGCACATTGACCAAAGGGAATGAGTGCCCCGAGACCCAGCCGCTGCAGCCTTGGTCCGACAACTCCAGAGCTCAACAAGTGCTTCGTCCACACCCACAGCAACACAAAGAGCATCATCACCAACATCCTCCTCAACCAGGCCTGCCTCAACATCAACCACAACAGCCACAACCCCAGTGAGACCACCTGATTCTAAAAGAAAGAGGTGTCAGGTCTGCCCTAGCAATAAGGACAGAAAGACAAACACCGTGCTTCGCCTGCAAAAAATACCTCTGCAAAGAACACACAAAAAGTGTCACTTTTCGCCACACATGCATCTAAATACTAATGCATCTAAAAACTAGTACTTGATTCCTGTTGATTTGATTTGCTTGATTGATTGTTATTTGTTTGTTTGACCTAGAAAAGCTACGTTTTATTATTATTGCTATTAATGTTAATATAATTTTCATCTTTTATTTGTATTAAAGTTCTATAAAAAAAAAAAATCTGTTTTTCGCCTTTTTCATAAAGTAGTTATAAATGGGTCAAAATTGACCCGCAACACCATAGATGTTACTAGAGTTAATAATATAATATGTATATGTATATTTTTTTTACATTTAAGAAATGTGTTCTAAAACCCTTCAGTAATAGTCAGGTAATATAACAAACTTTTTTAAGTTTATATTATTCTCTTGAGGTTCATTTGACAATATTTTTATATTGAAAATGAAGGGTATGCTCTCAAATGAAAGGCCCAGGGGGCCACAACAAAAATATTAAAATAAATTCTTCCATGGATGAGAAACCCTAACAAGGTAACTAAGAGGTAAGAAACAAATTGGATCATAAATAGCAGTTTTTAGGGTATCCTAGGGGTGATTTAAGACACGGGTCAAAAGCGACCCGTTAACATAAGAAAGAGTAACAGAAACCTGACACTAGAGGAAGGATATACTACATGACTGTGTTGTATACTACATCGCTGTTCTATATACTATGTGGCTGCTATATACTACGTGGCTGCTATATACTATGTGGCTGTGCTATATACTACATTGCTGCTATATACTACGTGGCTGTGCAATATATTACGCAGCCGTCCGTGGCCAATCAGCAATATTCCCGCAGGATTTAAACACTGCTTCGGTGATTAATCGTGCCCGGCCAACCGCGACCAGTCAGCGAAACGCAGTCCGGCCGCAAATTGGTGCGGGATTTCAACCACGCTTTGCTGATTGGTCTTGCCCGGCTGGCGGCGACCAATCAGCGATCTTGGCGCAGAATTTAACCCCCAATCATAGCGCGACGTACATACATATTCTGGAATACCCGATGCTTTAGAATCAGGCCACCATCTAGTATATATATACAGTGGGGCAAAAAAGTATTTAGTCAGTCAGCAATAGTGCAAGTTCCACCACTTAAAAAGATGAGAGGCGTCTGTAATTTACATCATAGGTAGACCTCAACTATGGGAGACAAACTGAGAAAAAAAAATCCAGAAAATCACATTGTCTGTTTTTTTACCATTTTATTTGCATATTATGGTGGAAAATAAGTATTTGGTCAGAAACAAAATTTCATCTCAATACTTTGTAAAATATCCTTTGTTGGCAATGACAGAGGTCAAACGTTTTCTGTAAGTCTTCACAAGGTTGCCACACACTGTTGTTGGTATGTTGGCCCATTCCTACATGCAGATCTCCTCTAGAGCAGTGATGTTTTTGGCTTTTCGCTTGGCAACACGGACTTTCAACTCCCTCCAAAGGTTTTCTATAGGGTTGAGATCTGGAGACTGGCTAGGCCACTCCAGGACCTTGAAATGCTTCTTACGAAGCCACTCCTTCGTTGCCCTGGCGGTGTGCTTTGGATCATTGTCATGTTGAAAGACCCAGCCACGTTTCATCTTCAATGCCCTTGCTGATGGAAGGAGGTCTGCACTCAAAATCTCACGATACATGGCCCCATTCATTCTTTCATGTACCCGGATCAGTCGTCCTGGCCCCTTTGCAGAGAAACAGCCCCAAAACATGATGTTTCCACCACCATGCTTTACAGTAGGTATGGTGTTTGATGGATGCAACTCAGTATTCTTTTTCCTCCAAACACGACAAGTTTTGTTTCTACCAAACAGTTCCAGTTTGGTTTCATCAGACCATAGGACATTCTCCCAAAACTCCTCTGGATCATCCAAATGCTCTCTTGCAAACTTCAGACGGGCCCGGACATGTACTGGCTTAAGCAGTGGGACACGTCTGGCACTGCAGGATCTGAGTCCATGGTGGCGTAGTGTGTTACTTATGGTAGGCCTTGTTACATGGGTCCCAGCTCTCTGCAGTTCATTCACTAGGTCCCCCCGCGTGGTTCTGGGATTTTTGCTCACCGTTCTTGTGATCATTCTGACCCCACGGGGTGGGATTTTGCGTGGAGCCCCAGATCGAGGGAGATTATCAGTGGTCTTGAATGTCTTCCATTTTCTAATTATTGCTCCCACTGTTGATTTCTTCACTCCAAGCTGGTTGGCTATTGCAGATTCAGTCTTCCCAGCCTGGTGCAGGGCTACAATTTTGTTTCTGGTGTCCTTTGACAGCTCTTTGGTCTTCACCATAGTGGAGTTTGGAGTCAGACTGTTTGAGGGTGTGCACAGGTGTCTTTTTATACTGATAACAAGTTTAAACAGGTGCCATTACTACAGGTAATGAGTGGAGGAAAGAGGAGACTCTTAAAGAAGAAGTTACAGGTCTGTGAGAGCCAGAAATCTTGATTGTTTGTTTCTGACCAAATACTTATTTTCCACCATAATATGCAAATAAAATGATAAAAAAACAGACAATGTGATTTTCTGGATTTTTTTATCTCAGTTTGTCTCCCATAGTTGATGTCTACCTATGATGTAAATTACAGACGCCTCTCATCTTTTTAAGTGGTGGAACTTGCACTATTGCTGACTGACTAAATACTTTTTTGCCCCACTGTATATATATATATATATATATATATATATATATATATATATATACAGTATATATACCGTATATACTCGCATATAAGCTAAGATTTTCAGTCCATTTTTTTGAGTTGAAAGTCCCCCTCTCGGCTCATACTCGAGTCATACCCAGGGGTCGGCAGGGGAGGGGGAGCGGGGGCTGTCTAATAATACTCACTTGCTCCTGGCCCGATCCCTGCAGGTCCCTGGCTCCCCGGCGCCCCAGCTTCTTCTTGTACTGAGCATTCACATGGTACCTCTCATTACAGTAATGAATATGCGGCTCCAACTCCCATGGAGTGGAGCCACATATTCATTACTGTAATGAGCGGTAACGGTGAGCGCTCAATACAGGAAGATGCTGCAGCGCCGGGGAAGAAGGGACTGCACCGTGCCAGGAGCAGGTGAGTATAATGGGGAGGGGAGCGCAGCACTGCACGATATCCACCTGCTTCTCATTCCGGGCGCTGCTCCGTCTTCAGTGTCTTCTGCAGTGACGCTCAGGTCAGAGGGCGCGATGACGTGGTTAGTGCGCACTCTCTGCCTGAACATCAGTGAAGTCAGGTGAATATTGCAAGTGCTGGGGGCCTGAGCGATGGAGAGGTGAGTATGTGATTTTTCTTTTTTTATCGCAGCAAAAGCAAATGGGGCAAGTGTCTGTATGGAACATCTTATGGGGCCATAATCAATGTTTGTGCAGCACTATATGGTGCAAATATCTTTATGGAGCATCTTATGGGGCCATAATTAAAGTTTGTGGAGCATTATATGGGGCAAGTGTCTGTATGGAGCATCTTAAGGGGCCATAATCAAGGTTTGTGCAGCACTATATGGGGTTAATATCTTTATGGAGCGTCTTATGTGGCCATAATCAACATTTGTGCAGCATTATATTGGGAAAATGTGTCAGTGGAGCATCTTATGGGGCCATTATTAACCTTTATGCAGGATTATATGGGGTGTTATGACCCCAATGGCGAGGGTCTCAGAGATATCAGCAAGTCTGCGAAATACAAAAATCCAGCTCATAGGGCAGTGGTAACTGGGTTGACCATATATCTACTCCTAACGCCAACACTAGAAGTAGCCGGGGAACATGCCTACGTTGGTCGCTAGATGTCTCGCGCCAGCCGGAGGACTAACTACCCCTAGAAGAGGAAAACAAAGACCTCTCTTGCCTCCAGAGAATAGACCCCAAAAGTTGGATACAAGCCCCCCACAAATAATAACGGTGAGGTAAGAGGAAATGACAAACACAGAGATGAACTAGGTTTAGCAAAGAGAGGCCCACTCACTAATAGCAGAATGTAGTAAGATAACTTATATGGTCAACAAAAACCCTAACAAAAATCCACACTGGAGATTCAAGAACCCCCGAACCGTCTAACGGCCCGGGGGGAGAACTCCAGCCTCCCTAGAGCTTCCAGCAAGGATAGGATACAGATTATGTACAAGCTGGACAAAAATGCAAAACAAAAACAATAGCAAAAAGCAAGAAAGCAGACTTAGCTTAATCAAGCAGGAACCAGGATCAGTAGACAAGAGCACTACAGATTAGCTCTGATATCAACGTTGCCAGGCATTGAACTGAAGGTCCAGGGAGCTAATATAGCAACACCCCTGACCTAACGACCCAGGTGAGCATACAAGGGATGATAGACATACCCAGAGTAAAAACACTAGTAGCCACTAGAGGGAGCCAAAAGGTAAATTCACAACAGTACCCCCCCCCTTAGTGAGGGGTCACCGAACCCTCACCAAGACCACCAGGGCGATCAGGATGAGCGGCGTGAAAGGCGCGAACTAAATCGGCCGCATGCACATCAGAGGCGACCACCCAGGAATTATCCTCCTGACCATAGCCCTTCCACTTGACCAGGTACTGAAGCCTCCGCCTGGAGAGACGAGAATCTAAGATCTTCTCCACCACGTACTCCAACTCGCCCTCAACCAACACCGGAGCAGGAGGCTCAGCAGAAGGAACCACAGGCACAACATACCGCCGCAACAAGGACCTACGAAATACGTTGTGAATGGCAAACGACACCAGAAGATCCAGGCGAAAGGATACAGGATTAAGGATCTCCAATATCTTGTAAGGACCAATGAATCGAGGCTTAAATTTGGGAGAGGAGACCTTCATAGGAACAAATCGAGAAGACAGCCATACCAAATCCCCAACACGAAGTCGGGGACCCACACCGCGGCGGCGATTGGCAAAACGCTGAGCCTTCTCCTGTGACAACTTCAAGTTGTCCACCACATGATTCCAGATCCGCTGCAACCTATCCACCACAGAATCCACTCCAGGACAGTCAGAAGGCTCCACATGTCCCGAGGAAAAACGAGGATGGAAACCGGAGTTGCAGAAAAATGGCGAAACCAAGGTGGCAGAACTAGCCCGATTATTAAGGGCAAATTCAGCCAACGGCAAGAAGGTCACCCAATCATCCTGATCAGAAGAGACAAAACACCTCAAATACGCCTCCAGAGTCTGATTAGTTCGTTCCGTTTGTCCGTTAGTCTGTGGATGAAAAGCGGACGAAAACGACAAATCAATGCCCATCCTACCACAAAAGGATCGCCAGAACCTGGAAACAAACTGGGATCCTCTGTCCGACACAATATTCTCAGGAATGCCGTGCAAACGAACCACGTTCTGGAAGAACACAGGAACCAGATCAGCAGAGGAAGGCAGCTTAGGCAAAGGAACCAGATGGACCATCTTGGAGAAACGATCACATATCACCCAGATGACAGACATGCCTTTAGACACCGGGAGATCCGAAATGAAATCCATAGAGATGTGTGTCCAAGGTCTCTTCGGGACAGGCAAGGGCAAGAGCAACCCGCTGGCACGAGAACAGCAAGGCTTAGCTCGAGCACAAGTACCGCAGGACTGCACAAATGACCGCACATCCCTTGACAAGGAAGGCCACCAAAAGGACCTGGCCACCAGATCTCTGGTGCCAAAAATTCCCGGGTGCCCTGCCAACACTGAGGAATGAACCTCGGAAATAACTCTGCTGGTCCATTTAGCAGGCACAAACAATCTGTCAGGTGGACAAGAGTCAGGCCTACCAGCCTGAAATCTCTGCAACACACGTCGCAGATCTGGAGAAATCGCTGACAAGATAACTCCTTCCTTAAGAATACCCTCAGGTTCAGCGACTCCAGGAGCATCAGGCACAAAGCTCCTAGACAGAGCATCGGCCTTCACATTCTTAGAACCTGGTAAATACGAGACCACAAAGTCAAAACGGGAGAAAAACAATGACCAGCGGGCCTGTCTAGGATTCAGGCGTTTAGCAGACTCGAGATACATCAAATTTTTGTGATCAGTCAAGACCACCACCCGATGCTTAGCACCCTCGAGCCAATGACGCCACTCCTCAAATGCCCACTTCATGGCCAATAACTCCCGATTGCCCACATCATAATTTCGCTCTGCCGGCGAAAACTTCCTAGAGAAAAAGGCACAAGGTCTCATAGTAGAGCAACCAGGGCCTCTCTGCGACAATACGGCCCCTGCCCCAATCTCCGAAGCATCCACCTCAACCTGAAAGGGAAGTGAGACATCAGGCTGGCACAAAACAGGCGCCAAAGTAAACCGGCGTTTCAACTCCTGGAAAGCCTCCACGGCAGCAGGAGCCCAGTTAGCTACATCAGAGCCTTTCTTGGTCATATCCGTCAGCGGTTTAACAACGCTAGAGAAATTTGCGATAAAACGACGGTAGAAGTTAGCAAAACCCAAGAACTTCTGAAGACTCTTAACTGACGAGGGTTGAGTCCAATCATGAATAGCTCGGACCTTGACTGGATCCATCTCCACAGCAGAAGGGGAAAAAATGAACCCCAAAAAGGGAACCTTCTGTACACCAAAGAGACACTTTGAGCCTTTTACAAACAAAGAATTTTCACGCAAAATCTCAAAAACCATCCTGACCTGCTCCACATGCGAGTCCCAATCATCAGAAAAAACCAGAATATCATCCAGATAAACAATCAAAAATTTATCCAGATACTTCCGGAAAATGTCATGCATGAAGGACTGAAAAACTGAAGGTGCATTAGAGAGCCCAAATGGCATCACCAAGTACTCAAAATGACCTTCGGGCGTATTGAATGCGGTTTTCCATTCATCGCCCTGCCTAATGCGCACAAGGTTGTACGCACCACGAAGGTCTATCTTGGTGAACCACTTGGCACCTTTAATCCGGGCAAACAAATCTGACAACAACGGCAAAGGATACTGAAATTTGACAGTGATCTTATTTAAAAGCCGATAGTCAATACAAGGCCTCAAAGATCCGTCCTTTTTGGCCACAAAAAAGAATCCCGCACCAAGAGGGGAAGAAGAAGGACGGATATGCCCCTTCTCAAGAGACTCCTTGATATATGATCGCATCGCGGTATGTTCAGGTACCGACAGATTAAACAGTCTCCCCTTAGGAAACTTACTGCCAGGGATCAAATCTATTGCACAGTCACATTCCCTATGAGGAGGCAGTGCACTGGACTTAGACTCGCTGAAGACATCCTGATAATCAGACAAATACGCCGGAACTTCCGAAGGCGTAGAAGAAGCAATAGACAAGGGCAGGGAATCTCCATGAATTCCATGGCAGCCCCAACTTGACACTGACATAGCCTTCCAGTCCAAGACTGGATTATGGGTCTGTAACCATGGCAAACCCAAAACAACCAAATCATGCATTTTATGCAGAACAAGAAAACGTATTACCTCCCGATGTTCGGGAGTCATGCACATGGTAACCTGTGTCCAAAACTGCGGTTTATTTTTTGCCAATGGCGTAGAATCAATACCCCTAAGAGGGATAGGATTTTCCAATGGCTCAAGAACAAATCCGCAGCGCTTGGCAAATGACAGATCCATAAGGCTCAGGGCCGCACCTGAGTCCACAAACGCCATGACAGGATACAATGACAGTGAGCAAATCAAAGTTACAGATAGAATAAATTTAGGTTGCAAATTACCAATGACGACCGGACTAACAACCTTAGTAAGACGTTTAGAGCATGCTGAGATAACATGTGTAGAATCACCACAGTAGTAACACAAGCCATTCTGGCGTCTATGAATTTTCCGCTCATTTCTAGTCAGGATTCTATCACATTGCATTAATTCAGGTGCCTGTTCAGACAACACCATGAGGGAATTTGCGGTTTTGCGCTCCCGCAACCGCCGGTCGATTTGAATAGCCAGGGCCATAGAATCATTCAGACCTGTGGGAATGGGAAAACCCACCATCACATTCTTAATGGCTTCAGAAAGACCATTTCTAAAATTTGCAGCCAATGCACATTTGTTCCACTGGGTCAGCACGGACCATTTCCGAAATTTTTGGCAATACACTTCAGCCTCGTCCTGGCCCTGAGACATAGCCAGCAAGGCTTTTTCTGCCTGAATCTCAAGATTGGGTTCCTCATAAAGCAAACCGAGCGCCAGAAAAAACGCATCAACATCAGCCAATGCCGGATCTCCTGGCGCCAGCGAGAAAGCCCAATCCTGAGGGTCGCCCCGTAAAAAAGAAATAACAATTTTCACTTGCAGAGCGCAGTCTCCAGAGGAACAGGGTCTCAGGGACAAAAACAATTTACAATTATTCCTGAAATTTCTAAACTTAAATCGGTCTCCGGAAAACAGTTCAGGAATCGGCATCTTAGGTTCTGACATAGGATTTCTGGTAACATAATCTTGTATGCCCTGCACACGAGCAGCAAGCTGGTCCACACTTGTAATCAAGGTCTGGACATTCATGTCTGCAGCAATCACAAACCACTCAGAGGTAAAGGGGAAAAGAAAAAAAAATGAGAGAGAGAAAAAAAAACTCAGAACTTTCTTTCTTATAATCCCGCTTCTGCAATGCATTTAACATTTAATACTGGCCTGGCAAACTGTTATGACCCCAATGGCGAGGGTCTCAGAGATATCAGCAAGTCTGCGAAATACAAAAATCCAGCTCATAGGGCAGTGGTAACTGGGTTGACCATATATCTACTCCTAACGCCAACACTAGAAGTAGCCGGGGAACATGCCTACGTTGGTCGCTAGATGTCTCGCGCCAGCCGGAGGACTAACTACCCCTAGAAGAGGAAAACAAAGACCTCTCTTGCCTCCAGAGAATAGACCCCAAAAGTTGGATACAAGCCCCCCACAAATAATAACGGTGAGGTAAGAGGAAATGACAAACACAGAGATGAACTAGGTTTAGCAAAGAGAGGCCCACTCACTAATAGCAGAATGTAGTAAGATAACTTATATGGTCAACAAAAACCCTAACAAAAATCCACACTGGAGATTCAAGAACCCCCGAACCGTCTAACGGCCCGGGGGGAGAACTCCAGCCTCCCTAGAGCTTCCAGCAAGGATAGGATACAGATTATGTACAAGCTGGACAAAAATGCAAAACAAAAACAATAGCAAAAAGCAAGAAAGCAGACTTAGCTTAATCAAGCAGGAACCAGGATCAGTAGACAAGAGCACTACAGATTAGCTCTGATATCAACGTTGCCAGGCATTGAACTGAAGGTCCAGGGAGCTAATATAGCAACACCCCTGACCTAACGACCCAGGTGAGCATACAAGGGATGATAGACATACCCAGAGTAAAAACACTAGTAGCCACTAGAGGGAGCCAAAAGGTAAATTCACAACAATGGGGCTCCTGATTCAATATGGATATTCAAAAACACTTAACCTATTGATGTCTCAAATAATTTTACTTTTATTTGTATCTATTTTTACATTTGACATTTACCGGTAGCTGCTGCATTTTCCACCATAGGCTTATACTCGAGTCATTAAGTTTTCCCAGTTTTTTGTGGCAAAATTAGGGGGGGTTGACTTATACTCGGGTCGGCTTATACTCCAGTATATACGGTATATATATGAGAGAGGGAGAAGGCACAAGAGAGAGAGACATTTTATTTTGGAAGGAGAATATGCTACAGTCCTGCTCATCATTATTGGCAGACTTTAATTTTTTTCATAGACTGTACAATATCTTCAGAAATAAATGGAAAAGTAAACAATTTATATTCCCAGGATTGTTTATTTAATGATCCAAATTAATGCAAATATAAAACATTCCTTTTAAACTTACATGTTGCAATTTTAAAGAGAAATCAGGATAAACCGCATGTGCAGCAACAATGTACTGCTAATTAATACTTGTTGCACACCCTTTTGGCATTGAGCCGACAAACATTTCTTGTAGCCATCAGTAAGCTTCTTGCACTTATCAAGTGAAATTTTCTCCCACTCTTTCTTTGCAGTTTGTTCAAGCTCTACCAGTGTAAGATTTCAGCTCACCCCAAAGATTTTCAATGAGATTGAGGTTAGGACTCATTGTTTGCCTTTTCAAAACAGTCCATTTTTTGGGGGGGCAATTCCTGTGTACTTTTGGATGTATGCCTTCTGTCATTGCCTTGCTGGAGGACCCATGATCTTCAACTCAAATCAAGTTTTCCTACACTTGATAGGACATTTCTCTCTAAAATCTCTTAATAATTTTCTGATTTCATGATTCCTGTGATGTGGTCAAGGCCTCCAGTACCAGACACAGCAAAGCAACACCAACAGAATTATAGATCCTCCACCATGCATAACTGTTGGTAGGGTGTTTTCTTCCTTATAAGCTTCATTGCCCCTTCTGTAACCAAACTGTTGCTTGCATTGCCTAAAAGCTCTATTTTTGTTACATCTGTCAACAGAGCACTTTCCCGGAAACATTGTGGTTTGTCAAGAAACTCTTTTTCAAAGATCAGTCATTCCTTGTCAATTTTCTTTTCTCCCCCAAATCCAGGAATATTCTTGATGGCTATATGCTTGGCAAACTTCTCAATAACATAGTGCGCTGTTGAAATTGTGATACCATGGTCTTTGGAGATGCTTTTATATCCTTTGGAAGTCTTGTGCTTGCTAATAATAGCAGTTCTGATGTCCACAGACAGCTCCTTTGTTGTCACCATTGTGACAATGAAACAAAGCCTACCATGTGACTTTTTAAAACACTGAAGTCATCAATCATTGACTAATTCATGTCACATGGGCACTGCCAAATAATCATAATTGATTATCATTTGTGGTTTACCACAAGCAAGTCAAAATGTGTTTCCATACTAATTTAATTTAAATGGTGCCAAGTATTGATGAACGAGTGTTCTTGTTATTTGAGATTTTCGAGTATTCTTGAGTGGTCTCCGAGTATTTTGGGCATGCTCAGAAATTATGTTTGAGTCTCACAGCTGCATGATTTACGGCTGTTAGACAACCTGAACACATGCAGGATTTGCCTGTCTGTTAGGGAATTCCCACATGTATTCAGGCTGTTAAGCAGCCGTAAATCATGCAGATGCAAGGACTCAAACATAATTTCCAAGCACGCCCAAAATACTTGGACAACACCCGAGCATGCTCAGAAACCTCGAGTAACGTGCACACTCGCTCATCACTAGTGCCAATACCAGTGTCACAGCAAGCCTGTTTATTTAGTTTACTCACTTATATAGTGCCATTAAATCCACAGCACTTTACAGACATTATCAAGCTTAAGGTTTTTCTATTTTTTTCCTCCAACTGTTTTTCATTTTAACCCCATTACTCCGGAGGGCTGTTTGCATGTTAATGACAAAGCCAAATTTTACAATTCTGACCATTGTCCCTTTATGAGGTAATGACTCTAAAACACTTTAACGGATTTTGGCGATTCTGAGATGTGATTTTTGTGACATGTTGTACTTCACGTTAGTGGTAAAAATTCTTTGATACAACTTGTGTTTATTTGTGTAAAAAACAAAAATTTGGCAAAAATTTGGAAAATTTAGCAGTTTTCAAACTTTTAATTTTTATGCCCTTAAAACAGATAAATATGTCACACAAAATAGTTTATAAATAACATTTCCCATTTTTTCTACTTTACATCAGCACAAATTTGGAGCCAACATTTTTTTTATTAGAAAGTTATAAGGATTAAAATTTAAACAGCGCCGTTTGACTTTTCAATGCAAAATTGACTGGAATTGAGATCAGACACCATGTGGTGTTTGGAGAGCCCCTGATGTACCTAAACAGTGAAAAAACCCCACATGTTACACCATTTTGGAAACTAGACCCCCCACGGAACTTATCTTGATCTGTGGCAAGCACTTTGAACCCCCAAATGCTTCACTTAAGTTTATAACATAGAGCCGTAAGAATAAAAAATCATAGTTTTTCCACAAAAGTGATATTTTTCCCCCATTTTTTATTTTCCTAAGAGTAACAGGAGAAATTGGACCACAAAAGTTGTTGTGAACATTGTCCTGAGTATGCTGATGCCCCATATGTGGGGGTAAACCACTTTTTGGGCGTATGGCAGTGCTCAGAAGGGAAGTAGTGCTGTTTGACTTTTCAATGCAAAATTGGCTGGAATTAAGATCGGATGTCATGTCGCGTTTGAAGAGCCCTTGATGTGCCTAAACACTGGAAACCCCCAAAAGTGACACCATTTTGGAAACTAGACCCCCAAAGGAACTTAACTAGATGTGTGGTGAGCACTTTGAACCCCCAAGTGCTTGACAGAAGTTAATAACATGGAGCCGTAAAAATATAAAAAATCATATTTTTTTCACAAAAATGAAGTTTTTGCCCCAAATTTTTATTTTCCCAAGGGTAACAGGAGAAATTGGACCTCAAACTTTGTTGTGCAATTCATCCTGAGTATGCTCATACCCCATATGTAGGGTTAAACCACTGTTTTGGAGCATGGCAGAGCTCGAAAGGGAAGGAGCTCAATCTTACTTTTTCAATGCAAAATTGGCTGGAATTAAGATTGGATGCCATGTCACGTTTAGAGAGCCCCTGATGTGCCTAAACAGTGGAAACCCCCCACAAGTTACACCATTTTGGAAACTAGACCCCCTATGGAACTTATCTATGTGTTTGCTAAGCACTTTAAACCGCAAAAAAAAAAATATATAGTTTTTTCACAAAAATTATCTTTTGGAACTAATGTTGTATTTTTTCAAGGGTAACAGGACAAATTGGACCCTAAAGGTTGTTTTTCAATTTGTCTTGAGTATGTTGATACCCCAAATGGAGGGTTAAACCACTGTTTGGGTGCATTGCAGAGATCGGGAAGGAAGGAGCACCGTTTTACTATTTCAACGCAAAATTGGCTGGAATTAAGATCGGATGCCATGTCGCATTTAGAGAGCCCCTGATGTACCTAAACAGTGGAAATCATCCACAAATGACACCATTTTGGATACTAGAACCCCTAAGGAACTAATCTATATGTATGGTGAGCACTATGAACCCCCAAGTGCTTCACAGAAGTTTATAACGCAGAGCCATAAAAATGAAAAATCATATTTTTTTCACAAAAATTATTTTGTGTCCCCAATTTTTTATTTTCCCAAGGGTAACAGAAGTAATTGGACCCCAAAAGTTATTTATCAATTTGTCCTGAGTACGCTGATACTCCATATGTGGGGATAAACCACTGTTTGGGTGCATGGCAGAGCTCAGAATGGAAGGAGCGCCAGATTTTGCTGTTATGGTTTGCAGGTGCCATGACCCATTGGGACAGCCCATGAGGTGTCAAAACAGCAGAACCCCCAGAAGTGATCCAATTTTACGAACAACACATCTCAATGAATTCATCTAGTGGTGCAGTGATCATATTGACACCATGGATGTGTAACAGAATTTTATACCATTGGGCAGTGAGGACAAAATAACTAAATTTTTACCACCAAAATATTGATTTAGCCAAAGATTTAACATTTTCACCCAAGAAGTGGGTAAAAATGGCAGCAAAATTTGTTCCAAAATTTCTACTGACCCTGGTAATACTCCACAAGTGGCTGGGCTGTACAGTGCTACTTAGCCATGCAGAGAGACTCAGGAGGAACGGAGTGCTATTTGCCTATTCAAGTGAATGGGTCTGTGCATATGTCAGTGTGTTTCCACGGACCATGTGTCTGTGGTCAAAACACGCTGACATGTCCATTTTTTTATGTCAGCACGGGCCATAAAATGTCCTGCACACGTGCATACACATAACACATGGATGTCATCCATGTAACACCCATCGGCGCCCGGGAAGAAGCGTTACAGTAAGTGCTGTTCTCCAACGCCGGGTGGCGATCGGCATGAGCAGGGGAGAATGATGAGAGTTACATATAAGTAATAAAAGAGACAACAGGTGGCAGCTGATTGGACAATTACTCCCATCAGCCTACCCCTGCTGCTGCTAATAGCAGTGACAGCAGGAGCGGAGGATGAGAGTATTCATCTGCTGCTCCTGCGCTGTAAATAAATACAGTAATTTAAAAAAATGGCTTGGGTTCCCCTCTATTTTTCATAACCAGCCAGACGAAACTCACAGCTGAGGACTGCAACCCTCAGCTGTGACCTTCAGCAAGGTTGGATGTCAAGATTAGAGGGGTCCCTACGCCATATTTTTTAATTACTTAAATAAATAATTAAAAAAAAAATGTTGTGGGGTCCTCCCCATTATTGACAACCAGTCTTGCTAAAGCTCACAGCTGGGGGCTGGTATTCTCCGGCAGGTAAAGGGCCATGGATATTGAGCGCCTCAGCCCAAAAATAGCAGCCCACAGCTGTCCAGAAAAGGCACATCTATTAGATGTGCCAATTCCGGAGCTTTGCCCGGCTCTTCACACCTGCCCTGTAGCGGTGGCAAGTGGGGTAATAGTTGTGGGGTTGATGTCACCGGTGACATCATGCCCACGGCTTAGTAATGGAGAAGCGTCTAAAAGACGCCTATCCATTACTAATCCTATAGCTGTAATGTTAAATAAAGACACAGCCAGAATGGGACGGTACAATTTACTTTGATGCACTTAATGACCCAGATACAATTTTTAGATACTTTGGTGTATAAAGAAGGTGGGAGATTGAATACTGATCTATATTTAAAGGGTACGGACAAAAACAATTTGTTGTTGTTTAATAGTAACCATCCAAGGAAAATGGTAAGCTCCCTCGTGTGTGCGGCCGATCGCGATGACGTACTATTCTGTCCATTGGAAGTAAGTCCCAGGTCACATGGACGGAATAGTACATCAGATGGCAGAAAGGGGTTAAATAATTGTTTATCATATGTTCTTTTTTATTTAACATAAGTGCTCAATACAAAAAGATTGTTTCACCTGATTTATTTTTTTCAGGCGATATTCCACATTATGTACTTAAATTTCATGGATGCCAATAACGATAAGCAGAACTGTCAGCTAAGGTAAAACATAGGCATGGACTCATCTGTGATCTGTTCATTCTATGTGTTTACAAAACATCGTTGACATTAATTAGGCAACATATCTTAGGCAAAATGCTTATTGAATCATATGTTTACCCAATGAAACTTATAGAGAAGCTTTTTAATTGGCAAACCTAATTATTTTAATATATTTTATGGATTATTACAATTATCAGTATAGTATTTATAATTGGGTCCCAGTGACACTGTGTCAACTGTTACAGTTGGAACTGTACACTACATACACTACAGAAATGGATTAAGAAAGTTCATCTTTTCCTAATTGTCATTGGCTGTGGTTTTAGTCTCCACACAATTCCTCTCAGCGTTATACAGTAGATGCGAGTCAATATTTGTAATTAAAAATTATTGATTTCATTTAGGTGGTACATTATTGCATTTAAACATGTCTCAGTATTATTCAAGTCATGTTAGATAACTGCTATGTATCATTGTTTGCAAAAGAAAGAGATTCGATTTTTGCATATTAGGTTGGTTTATCAGTGTTAAGTCAGGAACAGCAACAGCCAATATTGGTTCAGCTAACTGCACATTACTTTCACTGACTTAACAAACCTTAATAAATTTACCCCAGAGAGGGAAAATGGAAAAGTGATTCTCATTATTCTGTTGCTAAATATCTACATATCAACATACTGTATATTTAAATATATACTGTAAATACACATACACAGTAATAAAAGTTTGGGCACTCCTTGTCAAAATAACTGTTGTGAACAGTTAAGCAAGTTGAGGATGAAATGATCTCTAAAAGGCCTACAATTAAAGACGTCACATTTGCTTTGTATTTTAGGCAAAAAAATATACATATATTGTCATTTTTTACATTATAAACATTCCAAAAAGGAAAATTAGCCCATGAAAAGCTTTGGGCATCCTTGAAAATCTGAGTGCACAGATAACTTTAACCCCTTCACCCCCAAGGGTGGTTTGCACGTTAATGACCGGGCCAATTTTTACAATTCTGACCACTGTCCCTTTATGAGGTTATAACTCTGGAACGCTTCAACGGATCTTGGCGATTCTGACACTGTTTTCTCATGACATATTGTACTTCATGATAGTGGTAAAATTTCTTCGATATAACTTGCGTTTATTTGTGAAAAAAATGAATATTTGGCGAAAATTTTGAAAATTTTGCAATTTTCCAAATTTGAATTTTTATGCCCTTAAATCACAGACATAAGTCACAAAAAATACTTAATAAGTAACATTTCCCACATGTCTACTTTACATCAGCACAATTTTGGAACCAAAATTTTTTTTTGTGACGGAGTTATAAGGGTTAAAAGTTGACCAGCAATTTCTCATTTTTACAACACCATTTTTTTTTAGGGACCACATCTCATTTGAAGTCATTTTGAGGGGTCTATATGATAGAAAATACCCAAGTGTGACACCATTCTAAAAACAGCACCCCTCAAGGTACTCAAAACCACTTTCAAGAAGTTTATTAACCCTTCAGGTGTTTCACAGGAATTTTTGGAATGTTTAAATAAAAATGAACATTTAACTTTTTTTCACACAAAACTTAATTCAGCTCCAATTTGTTTTATTTTACCAAGGGTAACAGGAGAAAATAGACCCCAAAATTTGTTGTACAATTTGTCCTGAGTACGCTGATACCCCATATGTGGGGGTAAACCACTGTTTGGGCGTATGGCAGAGCTCGGAAGGAAAGGAGCGCCATTTGACTTTTCAATGCAAAATTGACTGGAATTGAGATGGGACGCCATGTTGCATTTGGAGAGCCCCTGATGTGCCTAAACATTGAAACCCCCCACAAGTGACACGATTTTGGAAAGTAGACCCCCTAAGGAACTTATCTAGATGTGTGGTGAGCACTTTGACCCAACAAGTGCTTCACAGAAGTTTATAATGCAGAGCCATAAAAATAAAAAATCATATTTTTTCACAAAAATGATCTTTTCGCCCCCACTTTTTTATTTTCCCAAGGGTAAGAGAAGAAATTGGACCCCAAAAATTGTTGTGCAATTTGTTCTGAGTACGCTGATACCCCATATGTGGGTGTAAACCATTGTTTGGGCACAGGGCAGAGCTTGGAAGGGAAGGAGCGCCATTTGACTTTTCAATGCAAAATTGACTGGAATTGAGACGGGATGCCATGTTGCATTTGGAGAGCCCCTGATGTGCCTAAACATTGAAACCCCCCACAAGTGACACCATTTTGGAAAGTAGACCCCCTAAGGAACTTATCTAGATGTGTGTTGAGCACTTTGACCCAACAAGTGCTTCACAGAAGTTTATAATCCAGAGCCGTAAAAATAAAAAATCATATTTTTTCACAAAAATGATCTTTTCGCCCCCAATTTTTTATTTTCCCAAGGGTAAGAGAAGAAATTGGACCACAAAAATTGTTGTGCAGTTTGTCGTGAGTACGCTGGTACCCCATATGTGGGTGTAAACCATTGTTTGGGCGCAGGGCAGAGCTTGGAAGGGAAGGAGCGCCATTTAACTTTTCAATGCAAAATTGACTGGAATTGAGATGGGACGCCATGTTGCGTTTGGAAAGCCCCTGATGTGCCTAAACATTGAAACCCCCCACAAGTGACACCATTTTGGAAAGTAGACCCCTTAAGGAACTTATCTAGATGTGTGTTGAGCACTTTGACCCAACAAGTGCTTCACAGAAGTTTATAATGCAGAGCCGTAAAAATAAAAAATCATATTTTTTCACAAAAATGATCTTTTCGCCCCCATTTTATTATTTCCCCAAGGGTAAGAGAAGAAATTAGACCACAAAAGTTGTTGTGCAATTTGTCCTGAGTACGCCGATACCCAATATGTGGGTGTAAACCACTGTTTGGGCGCATAGCAGAGCTCGGAAGGGAAGGAGCGCTATTTTACTTTTCAATGCAAAATTGACTGGAATTAAGATGGGATGCCATGTTGCGTTTGGAGAGCCCTTGATGTGCCTAAACATTAAAAACCCCCACAAGTGACACCATTTTGGAAAGTAGACCCCCTAAGGAACTTATCTAGATGTGTTTTGAGAGCTTTGAACCCCCAAGTGTTTCACTACAGTTTATAACGCAGAGCCGTGAAAATAAAAATTCCTTTTTTTTTTTACAAAAATGATTTTTTAGCCCCCAGTTTTGTATTTTCACAAGGGTATCAGGATAAATTGGACCCCAAACGTTGTTGTCCAATTTGTCCTGAGTACGCTGATACCCCATATGTGGGGGGAACCACTGTTTGGGCGCATGACAGAGCTTGGAAGGGAAGGAGCGCCATTTGGAATGCAGACTTAAATGGATTGGTCTGCAGGCGTCATGTTGCATTTGCAGAGCCCCTGATGTACCCAAACAGTACAAACCCCCCAAGAGTGACCCCATATTGGAAACAAGACCCCCCAAGGAACTTATCTAGATGTGTTGTGAGAACTTTGAACCCCCAAGTGTTTCACTACAGTTTATAACGCAGAGCCGTGAAAATAAAAATTATTTTTTTTTTCACAAAAATGATTTTTTTAGCCCCTAGTTTTGTATTTTCACAAGGGTATCAGGATAAATTGGACCCCAAAAATTGTTGTACAATTTGTCCTGAGTACGCTGATACCCCATATGTGGGGGGGAACCACTGTTTGGGCGCATGACAGAGCTTGGAAGGGAAGGAGCGCCATTTGGAATGCAGACTTAAATGGATTGGTCTACAGGCGTCACGTTGCATTTGCAGAGCCCCTGATGTACCCAAACAGTACAAACCCCCCACAAGTGACCCCATATTGGAAACTAGACCCCCCAAGGAACTTATCTAGATGTGTTGTGAGAACTTTGAACCCCCAAGTGTTTCACTACAGTTTACAACGCAGAGCCGTGAAAATAAAAAATCCTTTTTTTTCCCACAAAACTTATTTTTTGGCCCCCAGTTTTGTATTTTCCCAAGGGTAGCAGGAGAAATTGGACCCCAAAAGATGATGTCCAATTTGTCCTGAGTACGCTGATACCCCATATGTTGGGGTAAACCCCTGTTTGGGCACACGGGAGAGCTCTGAAGGGAAGGAGCACTGTTTTCCTTTTTCAACGCAGAATTGGCTGGAATTCAGATCGGATGCCATGTCTCGTTTGGAGAGCCCCTGATGTGCCTAAACAGTGGAAACCCCCCAATTATAACTGAAACCGTAATCCAAACACACCCCTTACCCTAATCCCAACAGTAACCCTAACCACTCCTCTAACTCAGACACACCCAACCCTATTCCCAACCGTAAATGTAATCCAAACCCTAACCCTATCTTTAGCCCCAACCCTAACTGTAGCCCCAACCCTAGCCCCAACCCTAGCCCTAACCCTAGCCCTAACCCTAGCAATAACCCTAGCCCTATCACTAGCCCTAACACTAGCCCTAACCCTAACCCTAACCCTAGCCCTAACCCTAGCCCCAACCCTAGCCCTAACCCTAACCCTAGCCCTAACCCTAGCCCCAACCCTAGCCCTAACCCTAGCCCTAACCCTAACCCTAGCCCCAACCCTAACCCTAGCCCTAACCCTAGCCCCAACTCTAGCCCTAACCCTAACCCTAGCCCTAACCCTTGCCCTCACCCTAACCCTAACCCTAGCCCTAACTCTAGTCCTAACTCTAGCCCTAACCCTAACCCTAATGGGAAAATGGAAATAAATACATTTTTTAATTTTTTTTATTTTTCCCTAACTAAGGGGGTGATGAAGGGGGGTTTGATTTACTTTTATAGCGGGTTTTTTAGCGGATTTTTATGATTGGCAGCCGTCACACACTGAAAGACGCTTTTCATTGCTAAAAATATTTTTTGCGTTACCACATTTTGAGAGCTATAATTTTTCCATATGTGAGTCCACAGAGTCATGTGAGATCTTGTTTTTTGCGGGATGCGTTGACGTTTTTATTGGTAGCATTTTTGGACACGTGACATTTTTTGATCGCTTTTTATTCCGATTTTTGTGAGGCAGAGTGATCAAAAACCAGCTATTCATGAATTTCTTTTGGGGGAGGCGTTTATACCGTTCCGCGTTTGGTAAAATTGATAAAGCAGTTTTATTCGTCGGGTTAGTACGATTACAGCGATATCTCATTTAAATCATTTTTTTATGTTTTGGCGCTTTTATACGATAAAAACTATTTTCTAGAAAAAATAATTGTTTTGGTATCGCTTTATTCTCAGGACTATAACTTTTTTATTTTTTTTCTGATGATGCTTTGTCATGGCTCGTTTTTTGCGGGACAAGATGACGTTTTCAGCGGTATCATGGTTATTTATATCAGTCTTTTTGATCGCGTGTTATTCCACTTTTTGTTCGGCGGTATGATAATAAAGCGTTGTTTTTTGCTAAGGTTTTTACTGAAGGGGTTAACTAGTGGGGCAGTTTTATAGGTTGGGTCATTACGGACGTGGCGATACTAAATATGTGTACTTTTATTGTTTTGTTTTTTTTATTTAGCTAAAGAAATGTATTTATGGGAATAATAAATATTTTTTTTTTATTATTTATTTAGGATTTTTTTTTTTTTTTTTACACGTGGAGAATTTTTTTTTTACTTTTTTACTTTGTCCCAGGGGGGGACATCACAGATCGCTGATCTGACAGTGTGCACAGCACTCTGTCAGATCTGCGATCTGCTGTGCAGGGCTGCAGGCTTACCAGCTCCTGCTCTGAGCAGGCACTCGGTAAGCCACCTCCCTCCCTGCAGGACCCGGATGCCGCGGCCATCTTGGATCCGGGACCTGCGGCGAGGAGGGAGGTAGGAGACCCTCGGAGCAACGCGATCACATCGCGTTGCTCCGGGGGTCTCAGGGAAGCCCGCAGGGAGCCCCCTCCCTGCGCGATGCTTCCCTATACCGCCGGTACACCGCGATCATGTTTGATCGCGGTGTGCCGGGGGTTAATGTGCCGGGGGCGGTCCGTGACCGCTCCTGGCACATAGTGCCGGATGTCAGCTGCGATATGCAGCTGACACCCGGCCGCGATCGGCCGCGCTCCCCCCGTGAGCGCGGCCGATCGCGTATGACGTACTATCCCGTCGGTGGTCATACGGGCCCACCCCACCTCGACGGGATAGTATGTCAGATGTCAGAAAGGGGTTAATCAAGCTATCATACCTTAATTAGCCTGTTTGGGTTATGGCTTTGTTCACTGTCATTGTTAAGTAAGGCCAGGTGATGCAAATTTCCAAGCTTTATAAAAACCCATCCTCTTCCAACCTTGTGCCAAAAACAGCAGCCATGGGATCTTCTAACTAACTGCCCAGCACTTTGAAAATGAAAATGGTGGAGGCCCACAAAGCAGGAAAAGGCTACAATAGCAAAGAATTTTCAAGTTTCCCTTTAATCAATTTGAAATGTATTTAGGAATTGGAAATTAACAGGAACAATGGCTGGCAAGATAAGGTCTGGAAGACCAAACAAAAATTTGGTGAAAGCTGCTCATAGGATTGTTAGAGAGATAAATCAGAACCCCCACTTTACTGCGAAAGACCTTCAGAAAGATTTAGCAGGTTCTGGCGATGTTGTACTTTGCTCTACTGTTCTGACAGGACTCTGAACATTATTTACCTTTTGTGCATTACTGCCCTCTTCCAAGATGGCGTCTTTGGTCTCATGTGCACTGTGTCTTCCTGCTATAAAACTCCACCCCAGCCATCAGTCCGTGCTAGAGTATTCTGCCTTGCTTCCAGCTCCTGACCTCTGATTACTCCCTGGCTATACACCTGCTCCAGTGAACCAGTGTGGTGATCCTGCTACTCTGCTCTGAGTTCCTGCTGCATACACAAGTTTCCAGTAATCCTCCTTCATCTGCTGCTCGTGTGTACTTCATCTGCATTTGCTGGACATGTAAGCTGCTGCTGCTTTGCATTAACCTGAGACTATTAACCAGGCCTCCCTGGTTGAGCTAAGATATGATTTGAACTGCCTATAAGCATATCTATCTGTGTCTGGACTAAGACAAGGATTTATTCATGTCAAGTATCCTCAAGAATAACTGTTCTTCATAGACTTTCTGATTGATTGCATTTTCCTCTGAAGTTTCCTATAGACTGCTAAGCTGCGTTTATTATTTGCACCAAGTGTTGTGGACTTGAGTTTCTCTCTGCACCTGTTTGAATCACCGTGTGATAATATAGACTTTACCACTTATAAAACTGTGTCCTGTAGTTGTCTTGTTCCACGCAAAGAGTCTCCTGAGTTATCCCCTATAATTATTACATGTTCAGAGACACCTGCACAAATATTGCTTTCATAGATGAGTCATAAGTAGTGTTGAGCATTCCGATACCGCAAGTATCGGGTATCGGCCGATACTTGCCGTATCGGAATTCTGATACCGAGATCCGATACTTTTGTGGTATCGGGAATCAGTATCGGGATTAATATCAATGTGTAAAATAAAGAATTAAAATAAAAAATAGGGATATACTCACCTCTCCGGCGGCTCCCGGACTTTACCGCCGTAACCTGGAGCCGTTGTACCTAAGAATGCGCGCTTGAAGGGCCTTAGATGAGGTCACTGCACTCTGATTGGTCCGTAGTGGTCGCGTGACCGCTACGCGACCAATCACAAAGCCGTGACGTCACCTAAAGTCTTTCAAGCGCTTGAAAGACCTTAGGTGACGTCATGGCTTTGTGATTGGTCGCGTAGCGGTCACGCGACCGTAACGCGACCAATCAGAAGCTGCGGACGTCCTCTAAGGTATAAATGAACAGATCATAAGCAGCTGAAATAGATCTGCATGTTACTGAACAGCATAGAATGGGTCGTTAACCTCTTCAGCACCAGAGAAAACTAAATCCATTTAATATGGGACACAAATCACACCATCTCTAAATATGACCAGCGATTGATTTTCCTGACGTGACCATCTAACTCCAGATCTTCCTGAGGGATTTGAAACCCTCGGGACAGTACCCCCACTTCTACATGGGGCCACTGAACTCTGGGGATCAGGTTTATGTGGATGGGCTGCATGGAAGGACTAAATTAGTTTACTGGCATTAACTTCACATGCCAGTAACCACATCCTCTCCTAAGTATCATACCCCTTCCAGTGCACCAAGTATTGTAAAGAGCTGTGAGCTATATGAGAATCTACAATTTCTGCAACCTGAAACTGCAAATTCCTATCAACAATAATTGGTCTCGATGGCAAGGGTGACAGCTCAACAGGCTCTACATATTTTTTGAGCAATGACCTGTGGAAACTGTGTTGAATTTTTACCCCTTCACAACATGCGCTATACATGTACTGTGCATGTCGTGTTCCTCCCTTTGATGTGTCGTATCACTAATCCCGCCCATTGGAACCCGTGTCACATGACCATGACTGCAGCAGACCCTTATGTTTGTCATTGCCGGATTGCTATAAGTGCCACCAAGGGATCAGCGCTCATAGCAAGTGAGCATTTCTGCTACACACAGGCGATCTGATAATCGCCTGTGTGTTGCAGAGATGATCAGATTATCGCAGCTTCTAAGTCTTCCATGGAGACTATTGAAGCATTCAAAAAGTAAAAAAAAGTTTTTAAAAATATTTAAAAATATAAAAGATCAAATCACCCCCCATTTGCCCAATTCAAAATAAAACAATTTAAAAGATGCACATATTTGGCATTGCCGCATTCAGAATCGCCCGATCTATCAATATTTTAAAATAATCCAATCGGTAGACATAGTAAAAAAAAGTCAAAAAGCCAGAATTACATTTGTTTTGGTTGCCACAACATTGCATTAAAATGCAATGATGGGCAATCAAAAGATTTTATTCACACCAAAATGGTAAAATTAAAAACATTAGCTTGGCATGCAAAACATAAGTCGTCACCCAGCCCCAGATCATGAAAAATGGAGATGCTACAGGTCTCGGAAAATGACCTCAGAAACCTCAGAACAGGATCTTTAGATTTTCCAGGAGACACTGCAAGGAGGTCTGAGGGCAGTGAAAATGTAGAAAGGGTTGATAAAAATGCTGAATGGAAGGAGCACTGCCAATCCCTCCCCCTCAATGCTGCTGGCCTCGCTCTGCATGCCAGATTCCAGGTTGGGCTTATTGCTTCATCATTTACCACTCGTCTTTCGCTGCCGAACCCTGGTCCTCCTGACTTGGTGACTTGAGAACAACAAGCTGATTTGTCGGCAACTGTCTCATTAACATCTTCCTCTATTGACAAAATTTGCAATTCCCCATTGTTGTCTTCTTATGGCCAAGGCTGCTCTAAGTTTTGTGTATCAATAAACAGTATGTCCGCCTGTCTTTTTGGAACATGCAGGATGAGTTGCCACAATCAAGAAATTATGTTGAAAAGAGCTCATCAGAGTGTCCTAGGGAGAGATCACTTGTCTTCTGTGACTCAACATGGTGGGAGGAAGGACGATCAGGGTGAGGATGAAGTGGTCAAGACTGTTGGCTGGTGAAAATGGACTATGTAGTAGACATGGTGGTGCTGCCAATCATACTGAAAGTATTGTCTTAGATCCAACCAACAACCTGAAAACACTGCTCTGTCTTCAGAAGTGGTATACCGTGCCTTTCTGCAAAGTGGGGCAGGAAACTGTGTCATGGATTTGTATGTTTCTTCTTCTCCAGAAACAGGTGCAGTCGCATCTGCCTCACATCCCCTGCGTCTACATGTACCATCATCAGCATTTCCAAGTCCATTATCAGATGCATTTCGCATTTTTTAATTGCTAAGTCTCTTTAAACCAATTTTTTTTCTACAAATAAAATATTTGGTCACCGACTGCAGTCAAGGCATTTTTCTGGAGTTTAATACCACCATTATGTACCACAGAGCACATAATACCGTATGGATGAGTAATTGATTCAGGAATAATTTTACAACGCTTTTTGTGAGTGTTATGTACCAACAAAATATATACCAAAGAAATGTAATAGAAATAAAATACTGTCAATAATAATGTATCATGATGTGGAACTGAATCCAGGAAAATGTTTCAAAGCTTTTTGGAAGTGTTAAATATCACAAAAATGTACCCCAGACCACTGAATACTGTATGGCTGAAAAATGACCCCAGAAAAATATTTTAACCCTTTGTTTGGCGTGATAGATATTACAGTAATGCACCTCACATCAAGGAAAACTGTATGGGTGAGAAATTTAACCCAGCAAAATTTTTGAACCCTTTTTTGTTTTAATAGATATCACAATAATGTACCTCAGACTACGGAATACTGCATAGCTGAAAAATTTAACCCAGAAAAAAATTTCTACTCTTTTTTATTGTAATACATAACAAAAATGTACCCCAGCCAGCGGAATACAGTATGGACAAGAAATTTAGCCCACCAAAAAAATTAAACCATCTTTTTTGGAAAGTTATATTTCACAATAATGTACTCCAGAATATGCAATGCTGAATGGAGAGCAAGTTAACCCAGAAAAAATTTTGAACGCTTTTTGGAAGTTTTAGATGTCACAGAAATGTACCCCATACCATGGGATACTTTACGAGTTAGTAATTGAACCCCAAAAAATTTTAAATGCTTTTTTGTAGTGTTGCATATCACATAAATGTACCCCAGATGACAGATTACTGTATGGCTGAAAAATTAAACCCGGAAAAGTTTTTTAACCCTTTTTAAGAGAGAGAGAGATATGAAAAATGTAACTGAGAAACATCTTTTAATGCTGTGTTGGAGTATTAGATATCACAAAAATATACCCCAGGCCATGGAATACTATATGGGTCAGTATTTTAATGGGGAGTATTAGATGGGTAAAATAGAACTTTCAATAAATCAAGAATAAAAAAGTCAATTATGACTTATTATGATAAAAAGTGCTGTGTGCAAGTGAATAAGTGCAAACGGACGCAAGCAAAGCTCAGAAGGTCAGGGTATGGGTGTATAGACCCAATATTCAGAGATACAGTTGCTTAGCAAGTAAAGTAGAGCTTACTAACATTGCCCCATTGGGTCCTGTAAAGTGGGCCAAACTGTGGGTGCATTGGAGGCTCAATGAATCCTTGTTATACCAAACTTCAATAATAGGACTGTTTTTTCTGCTACTGAATAGTTTCTCCTTATAGCATGCTCATTATAGACCACAAACATCCTTATAGAAAGCAAACCTAAGGATATGGCAGACACAGACAAGGCGATAGATCCTCATACTTGAAGAAACCATGTATATGTGAAAAGCATCCAAGATAGTGCATGATCTGGTTGTCATGTCAGACACTGTTCAGACCAGGTCATCTGACAGACAGTGGTAATTCCGCGTTTGACCACTGTTTGCTCATTGGCGTCGGCTAGTTTTCGTCTGGCTGCTCCGGGGTTAATTTATCTGATCCTAGGATTGGAAGCTGGGCCATGCTCGTTTCCTTTAAATGGTTCTCCTGATCTTTGGGCGTCGCCGATTATAGCTTCTGTCTTATCCGTAGTTATCTCGGTCCGGAGTGGAGAGCTGGTTGTTGGAGAATCATTGCTGGTGGTGTATTTTCCTTTGTCTATTTACTCCTTCCTATATTTGTATTTATTTTGCCCTGCACCTTTATAGTGTATTCCTGATTGACTGCGGCGTGGTGTATATTTTCCTTTATCCTTGTTTGTTATTATTGTGGGTATTGGTCTATTGCATTCACTGGGTGGTGGGCGGTGGTGTTCAGTCTAGGGCTGAACCAGGAATCAGGGTGAGGGTGGAGGCCTGAACATGCACACCTTCAGTGTAAACTTCAGGTAGAGGGTCAGACAGGGTTACCCTAGTCTGAGGGAAATTGCAGGGTCCCGGGTTATTAGCTCTCGCCCTCCTTGTATCCCCGTGACACTGGTGCCTTTTCTT